>NC_070581.1:29984697-29987197 GCF_027409825.1 Scomber japonicus | reverse complement strand
CAACCTTAAAACTGATAAGTCGACTCGGGGGGAAATGAATCAGCAATAAATTTGAAGTCGTTTTTTAAGTATAAATCACAAAAGTTGGCAGGTTTCAGTTTCTCAGATTTGAAGGTTTTATTATAATTTTACATGTAAAGGAGCTAAACTCACATTACTCAGGTCCTGGTGCAAAAAGGTACAATAAATAGAATAGTGTTAAATTAAAAAAAAGTATGGGAGTTAACCCTCCTGTTGTCCTCAGGTCAAGGAAGGACAGGAGGAAGGGATAAGGAAGGAAGGAAGGAAAGAAGGAAGGAAGGAAAGGAGTAAGGAGAGAGGGAGGACGGGAGGAAGGAAGGAAGGGAGTAAGGAGGAAAAGAGGAAGGACGGAAGGAAGGAAGGAAGAAAAGAAGGGAGGGAGGAAGGAAGGAAAGAAAGGAGTAAGGAGGTAGGGAGGGAGGAAAAGAGGAAGGAAGGAGAGAAGGAAGGAAGGAAAGGAGTAAGGAGGGAGGGAGGAAGCAATGAAGTATGGAAGGAGGAGGGAGCATAAAAAGAGGGAGGACCCGGAAGGACGACAGGAGGGTTAAATGTAATAATAATGATAATAATAATGCATATACTGTAATAAAATAAGTATTCATCTTTAAAAACTGTACTAAAGCAAACTAAATATGTAATATGTTTTCTTGTTTCCTAAACTAAACTAAATATCTTTGGATTTTGGACTCTCGACCAGTCCACAATGAATCAATAAGCTAAACTGTAGATTAGTGGATGAGGGCAATAATCATTAGTTGCACTCTGACACTAAGTTACCACATACTGACTTATCGTACATTAATGTAATTATCGACAACATCATTTCTATATATCTACTTATATCGTATGATACATGGATGTGACCTTGATCATTTTTTAGACCTCAGTATTAGCAGCTAAGAGGCTAATCGTGGCTCATTGGCTAAGTGAGTAGTGTCGTCCTTCATTCGTCACTGTGTACGTCCTGAAGCGAGTAGCATCGATAATATGGGATTAAAGGTAAATAACTCTGTCCCGACCCAGTATGGCAGTCTGTGTGTTTTTACCCCCTGCTTCCTCTTTACATTATTATGCTATTATATTATCATTATATCAGTGGTATACAATTATCTTCTAATGACAATAATATCGTTTATCGCGATTATTTCTGAGACAATATATCGTTGAGCAAAAGTAGATATCATGACAGGCCTACTCCTCTTGTTCATACTGACCATTAGCAGATCCATTCATAATGTACTTACAATGTACAGTAAGTGATGGGGGACTAAATCAAAAGTGTATTTATGTTTATCTGAAGCTAATATGAAGCTTCAGTCATCCAAATGAGTCAAATCAAGTAGATATGTTTCAACGTTACAGTGTTTTTATCACCCAAATCCCTCTTTTTGTTTCTATACTTCAGGGAAACACTGTCAGAGGAAACCCTAAGAAGGAATTTGATGCTAAAAAGACTGTAAATGTCAGATATCTACTTGATGTAACCAACTCAGACTGCTGGAAAAAAATCCACAGTAATCAAAAATGAAGCTAATATGAAGCTTCAGCGTCCAAATGAGTCAAATCTTCATCTTCTATGTTTCAACGTTACAGTGTTTTTAGTACCAAAGTCTCTTTTTGTTACTATACTTCCACCACAGCTCAACAGGAAACACTAAGAGGGAATCTGATGCTATAAAGACTGTAAATGTGTCAGATATCTACTTGATATGACTAACTCACACTGATGAAGCCTCACAACAACTTTTAAATGCATTTTTGCACTAAATGACCCCTGTCAAGCATATTTAAACAGTATCGTTTAACAAGAGGAATGATTAGCAAGGAAAACCTCTTTCACTGCTCATATAGACACCATTTAAGTTTATCTGAAGCTTCAGTCGTCCAATGAGTCAAATCAAGTAGATAACTTTCAACGTTACAGTGTTTTTAGTACCAAAGTCTCTTTTTGTTACTATACTTCCACCACAGCTCAACAGGAAACACTAAGAGGGAATCTGATGCTATAAAGACTGTAAATGTGTCAGATATCTACTTGATATGACTAACTCACACTGATGAAACCTCACTCAGGTCAGATAGTCGAGCCCAGAGTTCAAACTAAACATGATGAAGCAGCTTTTACACAACTGGAACAAACTACCAGCAGAACTGAAATCATTTTTAAATCCAGGTTAAAGACATTTCTCTTCTCCTGTGCTCATGATTGAGCTCTTATTTTAAAGCACTTTACATTTTAATCTTTCATTTGCACTCTATGTCCTTTTAATGATTTTAAAGCTAATCATTATTTTATGCTGCAATCTTATATTTAATGCTCTATTCTAGCATTTTATTTCTCTCTTTCTATTTTTCTGTACTTTGTTTTTATTATTAGTGTAGGGGTGAAGGGGGGGGGTTGATTATATGTTTTAATGTTTCTCAAATTACATATTTTTCTGTTTTATGTAAAGCACATTGAGTTGTCATTGTGTATGAA
>NC_070581.1:29974697-29982197 GCF_027409825.1 Scomber japonicus | reverse complement strand
TAAAGGTAAAAGATACAACATCATACTAATAAAGGCATCATTATATAGATAATTAACTCAATATAACAATAAATAGAATATACTGTTTGCTGAGTATCTACTGTTCAGTGATGTTAATATTAGGGGTGGGGGGAAAAAATCGATTCATGTACATATCGCAATTTTTTATGGGGTGATTTTAAAAATCGATTTTTCTCCCCAGAATCCATTTTTTTTTCTATTTTAGAGGCTCTATTTTGTGTTTTATTTTTATCTTACAGCACTACTTCAGAGAGCACTGAGTAGTCAGAGCACTTTACGTATTATTTAAAAACATATTTAATCTGTTGAACAATTCATTACATTGACACAGACTGATGTGCATTGTTTATGGGAATGTCATTCATGGTTTATCATCTCTAGATGTGTGTATGATTCAACTTGTTTGTTTTTTAAGAAGGAAAAGAAAATTGCAATTATTGATTATATCGAATCGCAATACTTGTAGAATCGCAATTATCGAGAATCGTGATACAATCAATCAATCAATCAATCAAGTCATCTCAAGGCTCTTTACACATAGAGCAGGTCAGATGTTAATTTATTAAGGTGCAGGATCATCTGGATTTTAAACAGAATTAAGTTTACATTAATATAGTAATAAATTAGACACTATATATACTATTATAATGTAGTACAGTATATATACTATTATAATGTAGTATAGTGTATATACTATTATAATGCAGTACTATATATATACTATTATAATGTAGTACAGAATATATACTATTATAATGTAGTATAGTGTATATACTATTATAATGCAGTACTATATATACTATTATAATGTAGTACTGTTTGTATACTATGAAGTACAGTGTATATATTCTTACTATTACAGTGAATAAAAGTAGATTTATTGGTGTCATCGTCAGGAAATAGCTGAGCAGAGTTTGTACAATTTCTCTTCACCTTCATTTGATGTTTCTTTTGGCCTTCGCTCCACTAATGTTTCACTGAATGTGACAAATTACAGGTTATATTTAGTTCTCAGCTTTTTTCACTCCTTTTTTTCTCTCTCTCCCTGCAGCGAAATACAGAGAAGAGTTCAAGCTCATCATCGACCGGATTGCTGTGGTGAAGTCGGAGAATGTAAGTATGAAACTACTAAAAATATTTGTACCTTTTGTGGGGGGGGGGGGGGGGGGCTGAGCTCACATGCTTTCTGTTCATATTTCCACAGTGATTCATAACCAGACACTAGAAATGTCTCAGCTATGAAACTGAACTATCTCAGCGAGCATTCGTCCTGTCTCTACTTTGTTTATCTGCAGAACTTGTTGTACTCTCTGGTTTCCCTCCAGGGAACGCAGCTGCAACTTTCATTTTCCTTCAAACTATTTTTATGAAGTATCTTTTTACTTATCGAAGCCAATAAAAATATTACTGCTAAATTAATCACTTTAAATACCAGTTCAGTTATTATTTACTGACTGGATCTCTTCTGGTTTAACTGTATTAAGCTTTCATTTAAAGGAAGGATTTATATGTTTGCTAAGCTTTTATTTATTTTTCTCCTCTTTTTAATGATTTTACTATTATTATTATTATCCAACTGTTACTGTATATTATATTATATTATACAGTAATGGTATATTTTATATATATATATATATATATATATATATATTATAGATGTTCTGTGCTACTTTTCTACTTTTTACTTTTTGTCATGTTTTCTTCTAAAAGTCGTCATTTATGGCACATCTGTTGTATATAGACTGCACAGGTGCTCTCTCACACACACACACACACACACACACACACACACACACACACATAAACACACACACACACAAAGTCTTCCTTCTGTCATTTTTGGGGTATTTACATATTCTTACCGTAACCTGAACAACTGACCCAAAAATGACACCAGTGGAGACCAAAAGTGGCTTAAGTCACACACACACACACACACACACACACACACCTCTACTTACCCACATGCATCCCATCCCTACACCATATCGCTCCTCCTCTCTGTACGTCTGAGTATCTTGAATGTTGCATGTCGTTTTTTTAAATTTATGATGTCATGTTTATCGCTGTTTAGTCACCTGTTGTTTGTCTTGCATCACCTGTTAGGGAATTTTCCATCATTAATATGCTCTGGGTCAAACTAGGCTTTGCAGCCATAGCAAGGCCTCACCAAATGATAGGTTTAGACACTGTCTCCTCATGAGATAGTGGAAAGCAGTGAGTCTGCTCCTTTTGGGGAAAACAGAAGGCATTCTGATAGTGTTGCTATAGCAACCGAGGTCAGATATGTGTTTGACTGTTTTCCCTGAATGGGGTAGAGGCAGCTGGAGTCAGAGGTTTGATATAGTGTTGGATGTAGGACAAAGGTGCTGAATTAAGTCTAAGCAATGTTTGGTCTTTAGACCAATAGACTAAATTCTGGGTCAAATTGACCCGTCTGTTTTGACTGTTCCTTCCTTCCTTCTTTCCTTCTTTCCTTCCTTCCTTCCTTCCTTCCTTCCTTCCATCTGTCCTTCCTCTCTCCTTCTCTCTTTCTTTCCTCCCTTCCTTCTTTCCTTCCTCCATCCCCCTTTCTTCCTTCCTTCTGTCCTTCCTTCCTCCCCACCTTCCTCTCTTTCTTCTTCTCTCTTTCCTCCCTTTCTTCTTTCCTTCTTTCTTTCCTCCCTCCATCCTACCTTCTTTCCTTCCTTACCTCTTTCCTCCGTCCTTCCTTCCTCCCTTCCTTCTTTCCTGTCCTTCTTTCCTTCTTTCCTCCCTCCCTCCTACCTTCCTTCCGTACTTACTTCTTTCCTCCATCCTACCTTCCTCCCTTCCTTCTTTCCTTTCCTCCCTTTCTTCCTTCTGTCGTTCCTTCCTCTCTCTCTCCTTCCTTCCTTCCTCCCTGCCTTCTTTCCTTTACTCCCTTCCTTCCTGCTTTCTTTCCTTCTCTCCCTCCCTCCCTCCCTCCCTCCCTCCCTCCCTCCCTCCCTCCCTCCCTCCTTCCCTCCTTTCCTTCCTTCTTCCTCCTCCCTTCCTTCCTTGACTTGAACACAACAGTAGGGTTAAAGTCTATCCCCGGAGGAGAGAAGCTTCAGTATTGAAGGAAGCATCAGGGCATATTATAACATGTACTGATCATTCATTCACTTCTCCTTCATGAAGCAAATAAACCTTTTCAATACAAGACATCCTGGACTCCTGTCTACTCTCTCCACTGATGTATGGACTGTATAATTAAAATCACTATCATCACCATTAAAAGAATCAGGCAAGGATAGGTAGATAAATATTCTTCTGCACCGTACAGACAATGAATAGATAAATAAATAAATAAAACACTGCAGTACAAAAGAGACAAACATGATTATAAAAGAGAGAGTTAGCTTAGCGTAAACGTCTTAGAAAAATCCATTTAACAGCACTCCTAATATTCATAATACCTGTTATATAGTTACATCTGGTTTATTCAGACAGTAAATTAAAAAGTGACAAGTTGTGGTTTAATTGAGAGTTATGGACTGTAACTAATTCCAAATGAAAGAGGATGTAACTCTCTTTTAACTAGCAAGTCAAATATCAAGCTTTATTAGAGGCAGATGTTTAAACATTGTAGAGAGCCAGGCTCACTATTCCTCCCTGCTACTCGTCTTTATGCAAAGCTAAGCTAACTGTGTCATGGCTCGATCTTCATACTGTATATTTAACGCACAGGGAAAGCGGATAAGCATATTTCCAAACTAGTCTTTTTAACATGCTCCTTCCTTCTTCCCTCCTTTTCTTCCTTTCTTCTTCCTTCCCTCCTTCCTCCCTCCTTTCCTTCCTTCCTTCTTCCTTCCCTCCTTCCTCCCTCCTTTCCTTCCTTCTTCCTCCCTCCCTTCCTTCCTTGACTCGAGGAGAACAGGAGGGTTAATCAGAATCGCAATTTAAATCGAATCGGGACCCAAAAATCGTATCAGCCCAACCCTACTAGATAAACACATTGAAACTGTATCAGGTGGCTTCAAGTTAGGAGGATGCTTATAATTCAGCCCTGATTTGTTCTTTCTGCTTTTTAAACCTATGTTGTGTTTTTTGACTGTCTCACAGGGTGAAAAATACCTTTTCCTAAAGAAGAAATACAGGCAGCTGCTGCAAGATCGAGACACCAAAAATCAGGGGACAGAATTGGACGGAGAGACAAATGTAAGCACGAGCCGAACGCCAGCCGCTGTACAATGGGAGGTGACGGACGCCTCGGACCCTCCTCTTCACCAGAAGGAACTTCAAGATGAGCTGATCACATGTGGAGAGCCTGAAAGTGCTGCAGAGGTGAATTTTAAACTCTTTCTTTCTTTATTTAAAAAAAAAAACAAGTTGTGGTGGCGGTGTTTAGCTCAGTGGGTAGAGCACCCGCCCCATGTGTTGAGGCTACAGTCCTCACTGCAGGCGACCCCGGTTCAAATCCTGCACCAAGAGGTCCTATCCTGCGTGCCATTCCCCCCTCTCTGCCTCCTGTTTCCTGTCTCTCTCTACTAAACCTGTACATTAAAGGCAAAACACCCCAAAAAAATATACTTTAAAAAAACAAGTTGTGATGATTCAACAACAACTCTGGCTGCTAAAAGTCCAACTCAGTGACTCTGCTATCACCATGTTTACTGTTCATGAGAATGACGCATTTTTTTATCTAAACAAGGCCGTCTTTGTTAGTGCACTCTGCCTTTTCTCTCTCTCCGCATGTGTCAGCATTCAATGACGGCCCTGCGGCATAGATATCTACACAGAGGAACAGTGTTGAACAGAAAAAAAGCTCTTTTCATTGGCGGAAATATAAGTTAGCTGCTGTGGCAATAAAAAAAAAGGTGCAGAGTAGATCCTGCTGTGGTTTGGATCTTCTTCTTTTTTTTTTTTCTTCTTCCTCACCCTTGAAACCTTTTTACCGCTTGAATCCAGAGTAACTGAATTCAAGTTAACAACAGCCACAGTTCACCTGCTGGAGAGAGGGAGAGAGAGAAGAGAGAGGGAGAGAGAGGGAGAGAGAGGGAGAGGGAGAGAGAAGAGAGATAGGGGAGAGAGAGGGAGAGAGAGAGAGAGAGAGAAGGGAGAGAGAGAGGAGAGAGAAGGGAGAGAGAAGAGAGAAAGGAGAGAGAGAGAAGAGAGAGGGAGAGAGAAGAGAGAAAGGAGAGAGAGAAGAGAGAGAGGAGGGAGGGAGAGAGAGAGGAGAGTGGCATAGATATTTACACAGAGGAACAGTGTTGAACAGAAAAAAAGCTCTTTTCATTGGCGTAAATATAAGTTAGCTGCTGTGGGAATAATGGGAATGTCAAAGGGCTTATCTGTTGACATAAAGGGTGGAGCCGTATAAAACTAATGCATGGAGGCTCTCTCCGACTGTTGTGAAGATAAACACAATGTGCGCTGGTTAAATGCACGGTAATCCCCTGGAAGTACTTTTACATATTGTTTCATGCTGATAAACTTGAGCACTTAATCATAGATTTGGAAGATTAATGTATTTTTCCGCCCGCCGGTGGAATATCCTCGCACATGATTTGTTCAAACAGGCACTAAAGAGCAAACATTATCTGCCCCCCGCTCCCAGATGGTGAGAAGAAGAAGAGAGAGAGAGTGAAAGGAGAGTGCCAACGCAGGCGGCCGGCCCTCCACACACACACACACACACACATAGCGACGTGTTTGTGCTGTAAACACTCACTGTTCAGAGTTTATCGCACGTGATTGTCTGCAGCACACTCTACGTAAACTTCCTGTCAGCCACATCCAAGCAAACCATGACAAGAAGTTTGGGTCATGGTTTCGCTGCTGTGTAGCACGACGGCGTAGATTGGTGCCACGCTTTAAATCCCTCTGTGCAGTTAGTGTAGCGGTTAGCAACCAGCGCTAATGCTTTTGGCCTACCTGCATAGGCTACTAGTTAGTTTAGTGTTGAACCTTCCTGTTGACTTTGGGTTAGGGCGATAACTCAGAAATGAGGTATAGTCTAATTTAAATGATGCTTATTGACCATAATTTAAATTTTAAAAAATGGTAAAACCTAATGACTTTGAATGAAATTGGCTAAAAAATGTCTAACACAGAATTGGGTGGTTATTTATACCTTCATGCTTTATGAACAGACAAACAAACCAGGTCAATTTAAACCAGCAGAGATAAAGCAACAATGAACGTATCTTATCTAATCTTATAAGTATTGTTTGTGTATTCAGAGCCTGGTGTATCTAATGCTTCTGTGCCACTGCAAAAACGGTTAAGAAACAAGTCAATTAGCCACATCGTTGCACTGGGTCAATTGTTTAGCAACCAGCGCTAATGCTTTTGGCCCACCTGCATACTAGTTAGTTTAGTGTTTAACCTTCCTGTTGTTGTTGGGTCAATTTTGATGCAGGAGGACAACAGGAGTTAACTCAAAAATGAGGTATAGTCTAATTAAATGAGGCCTATTGACCATAATTTCCCCCCAAAAATGTGTAAAACCTAATCATTTGAAATTAAGTCTAACAAAGAATAATTTATAAAGAGACAAACCAAACCGGGTCAATTTAAACCAGAAGGCAAAAGTTGCACACAGTCGACAGGGAAGACAAAAGGGAGGGTTAAAGGCTGTGGAGATTTTACTGTCAACAAATCTCATGTGCAGAGATAAAGCAACAATGAATTTATCTTATCTAATCTTATAAGTATTGTTTGTGTATTCAGAGCCTGGTGTATCTAATGCTTCTGTGCCACTGTAAAAACTGTTAAATGTTAATTAGCCACATCGTTGCACTGGGTCAATTGTTAAAGGCAAGGTAAACATCAGAGCCTCTTGACTTCATATTACATTGTTAATTGTTCAAATAACTGAAGTTTATTATCAGAACTGCTCTCTGGCGATACGGGCAGAGTCAAATATCACAATATCTTTGATAATTATAGATGTATGTGTGTTTTATTACTTATTTTTATTTATCTATCTAGTTAATCATTTTATTAATTAATTAATTCTATTCATTTCTACTCTTATTATTTATTCTTATTTTAATTCCCCCCCCCCCCTTCTCTCCCCATTTAATTTATCTATTAAGTTTATAATTTATTTACTTATTTATTTACTCTTATTCTACTGTACAGCCCATCACACATTTTCAAAGTCATATGTCAGGAAATGTTCTGTAAAATGTTTAAAATGTTTAAATAAAAAGTTCTAAATAAATAAATAAATATAAAGGCAGATAATAGAGAAGTCTGTTAAGCTCAGAAACTTACATTTTTACTGTAATGCTGCCTTTACAAGCAGGAAAAGACACTTATTCTATATCACAATATTACGATATTCCTAGTCTGGACAGAGCCTTCTCCGCTGCCCCCCCCCCCCCCCCCCCCACCCTCTGGAATTCACTCCCCAAACCCCATCAGAGACTGTACAGACCCCCATACCTTCAAATCACTCCTAAAAACACACCTTTTTAAACTGGCTTTTAACCTGTAAACTGTTCTTTTATCCTCTTTTCATTTTATGTC
>NC_070581.1:29873511-29974197 GCF_027409825.1 Scomber japonicus | reverse complement strand
AGAAGCTGAGGGAGAGAGAGAGAAGGGGGAGAGAGGGATTCTGTGTGTGTGTGTGTGTGTGCGTGATGTGTGAAATGTATGACTGATACAGTTTATTTGAGCCACTTTTGTCACCATTGAGTAATAGTCCGTCTCATTTCGTCTCTCTTTCTATCTTTCAGTCGGAGTCGGAGCAGGACGAGGAGGGGACGGGCAGTATGGGCTCCACTGCTGTCGCTGTAAGTCCTCTTCACTTCTTCTCTTATTCAAAACAAGCATTTTAACATTTGAGATAAGTATCTTTTTTCTTTTTTTTTCTTTCTCAGTGACACAGGAACTTTAGAGGTTTGGTCTTCCTGTGGTTGTCAGACAGTAACAGTAACAGCTGTAGTAAAAGTTGAACGGTTGAACTCGGTGTGATCATGGGTGTCTCCCCCCGCAGTGTGTCGGTTGGCTGTGAGTCACAGTCGTTTGTAGGAAATGGATTAGAGGCTTGTAGCTTCAGCACTATCAAACGAGCCCACAACAGGATGTGGACTCTAGGGTGTGTTTGTGTTTGTGTGTATGTGCACATGGCAAGTCTGATCTGACACCCCCCTCTCTCTCTCTCTCTCTCTCTCCCTTCTCTCCTCTCTCTCTCTCACTTCTCTCCCCTCTCTCTCTCTTCTCTCTCTCTCCCTCGCTCTCTCTCCTCTCTCTCTCTCTCCCTCTCTCTCCCCCTCTCTGTCTCTCTCCTCTCTCTCTCTCTCTCTCACTCCTCTCTCTCTCTTTCTCTCTCAACCCCTCTCTGTGTCTCTCTCTCCTCTCTCTCCCTCTCTCTCCTCTCTCTCTCTCTCTCTCTCCCTTCTCTCCTCTCTCTCTCTCACTTCTCTCCCCTCTCTCTCTCCTTTCTCTCTCTCCCTCTCTCTCTCTCCTCTCTCTCTCTCACTCCTCTCTCTTCTCTCTCTTTCCCTCTCCCCCCCCCCCCTCTCCCCCCCTCTCTCAGCTGGATCCAATAGAGAAGGAGTGGATCTACTCCGCTGCCGGTGCTCGAGTCCCTGACCTCTCTCAGCTGCTCAGACAGGACCCGACACTAGCAAACAAAAAGGTAGCACCTCATCATCTGAAAGGACAGTTAATTACAAATTGGATCTTATTTTTTTATATTTTTGGCCATCAGTCCTAGTGGTAATAATATCTGGAAATCTGGGAGTCCGGCGATATCACTATAAAAAAGTCAGATGGGGAAGATAATCAGCCAGGTTTTAAACTAATTGGTTAGCAAAGTTTATATGAAAGAGAAAAAATAAGGAGAGGAGCAAATGATTACCAAAACTGACTTTCAAGGGTCATGTGACCGATAGAAAGAGCCATTGGTAGCATGTCAACTTGTACTTTAAGATGTTAATTAGTGAAGAAAAACTATCCCAAAAAATATGTGTAATAGTTTCCACAGCAAAGTGAAAAATGCACTTTTTAATTAAAGTGACACATTTCTGTTTTCTTCCACCTTTTTTTTTTTTTTAATTTTGACAAAATATTTTATCAATGTTCAAACTGTTCAAGATGTAAATAAGCTAAATCAATACCTGCAGCAAGCCATCCTCCCTCTAATAATACAGTTTGTGAATATTATATATAGAAACATAACTTATGGAAAATTTGACTTTATGGTTCTCTTTGATATAGAAGTCTTTACCTCAAGTCTGTCAATCAGCAGAAGATTTCCACCAGATTTCGCTGTATAGATACATCAGATATATTGTGATAATGAAGTAAAGTAGTAATAAAGCATTAAGTAGAGCCCATTTTCAACAAACTAATCAAATTCATTAATTAATTCCCACTGAAATGTGTTGAACCTCATACAATGATTGTAAAACCCAAATCCAGCGTGGCCTATGAGATAAAAGCTTTCACCTCCAAATAAAGTGATTTAAATAATCTGATTTAAACTCTGATTATTTGACTGTTTCGTGTTTCATGCTCCGTCTGACTTCAGTTCGGTGATTGCACTGTTATTATAACTGACCAAAACTATCCAAATAAAACCCAAATTAATGTTTAAATTAACAGAATTGTCCTGAACAAAACTTAAAAAAAGACACTTTTTCGGTAAAAACTGGTTTGAATCACTAATTCATTGTTTGACTAATATGTTCTCTTTGTGTTTTTATTTTTTTTGGGTCAAACCAGGACTTCACCTCAGTGAGTATTTGATAAAGTACTAAAACCTGTTGCATGTTGTATAGTTAATATTGTTTTTAATGTTATCTATTATGAGTTGTATCAGACTTAAAGCTTCTTCTTTTCTCATTTTGACCCTCCCGACTGTGACCATGACCGTCCTTCTCAGGGGGTAAGTTTTTTTTTTAATCACTCATACTTCTGTCTCCACCTTTTTATCTAATAACCTAACCCACCCACAGCTTTCCTGTTGAAGTGGATGTTCATTCACAGCTATAACACAGAGCGTACCTGCCCTAAAAACAACTCTTGTGTTTTCTGATTTATCCACCGTTGATACCAAACAATACTAAACTCCCCGCTCTCAAAACCTGCTATATATAACTCTCACAAGCTCATTCTGTTGTTGAGATTTTTCCCCTTAATAGTATTCTGAGAACCCTGTGTTAAAACATCCAGATCATGCATTTCAAAGGTCCACTATCAAAAGGATTATGAAAGATAGCTTTTTAGCTCCTGTGCCCCCTGACAACCCAAATCCTTTTATTTGTCTCCCTGTGCGCTTAAGAGATTTGAGCTCATGTTTGTTGTCCCTCCCCTGTGTCACAGTTCTCACACTGTCCTGTGGCCATGGCGGACCACCTTCTAAGAGTCGCCCTAAGCCTCCGCTATCCCCACCCGGACAAGATAGCATGGCCGCCATTGAAGTGTAGGGAGATGGTGGGGAGAAGGAGGGGTGGGGGGGGGCTTGGAGCGGATTAAGGAGAAGCCTTAATGCCCCACAAAGACTTCACCCACTTAAAGATAATCTGAAAGTAATAGAGCAGGCTGGGATTAATTGTAGAACAATGCTGGTTGTGTCCCTGGGAAGGTGCTAAGTCCCCCTCGGGCCTCTTTGATGTTCCCTTTAGTTTTGGCCTGTTCTGCAGTAGGTGGATGCTTTTCCACAGATAGCACACACACACACACACACACACACACACACACACACACACACACATACGAGATACTTCACCTAGAATAATAAGAACAAAAAAACAGAAAAAGTCCAGGACCCATGAGAACCAGATCAAACCAGGAGTCACTGTATGGTGTTTGATCTGCTTTCATCATGTTCTCACTTTGCTTGTTAAGTATACGAAACCCCGAGCAGCTCTAAATCTAGATGTTTGAGCAGGACTGAAGGGATTACGCTTCATCCTGGGAGAACTTAAGTGTTTCCTGTTCTGACCAAATGTTCGTTAGGATCAGGCGTTTTTTTTTTTTAGAGATATGCTTTTCAAACAGTAGCTTTGAGGTGAGCTCGCTTGAAAGTGAAGATATGAAACGACTAAATCTAATAAAAGCGCGTATTGTCCCTTTTGGTTTCGTATTTTAGGGTCGACATGCTCAAACGACACACAGAGTCCACGATTCCTTTCCTGTTGTCGTATTTATGAGACACTTCTGTCACGTAGGGCTGGGCGATGTGGGCGGAATCAAATATCACAATACTTTAAACAAATATCTCAATATCGACATTTCGACAATACTGTAGATGTAGGGAGGAACATCGGTGCTTTCACAAAATATTTATACAAAGAGATTTTTGATTAATAATCCTCAGTAATGTGGATAGAATGAGTAAGTGGATGAAGGTAGTCAATAGAAGAGTCTGTTAAGTTCAGAAAAGTTACATTTTTACTGTAACACAGCCTTTTTTCTTACCAGTAGAAGAAAAGCAGACAAGTCAAATTAACCCTCCTGTTGTCCTCGAGTCAAGTAAGGAAGGAAGGAAGGGAGGAAGGAGGGAGGAAGGAAAGAAAGAAGGACAGAGGAAAGAAGGAAGGGAGGAAGGAAAGGAAGGAAGGAAGGAAAGGAAGGAAAGGAAGGAAGGAAGGAAGAATGGAATGGAGGAAGGAAAGGAGGAAGGAAAGGAGGAAGGAAGAATGGAAGGGAGGAAGAAAGAAGGAAAGGAGGAAGGAAGGATGGTAGGGAGGAAGATGGAAGGAAAGGAGGACAGAGGAAAGAAGGAAGGTAGGAGGGAGGAAGGAAGGAAAGACGGACAGAGGAAAGAAGGAAGGAAGGAAGAAAGACAGAAAGAAAGAAAGAAAGAAAGAAAGAAAGAAAGAAAAGAAAAGAGTCAAAACAGATAAAGATAAATTTGACCCAGGAGGACGACACAAAGGTTAATGGACGAAAAATGAACTCAAAGTCACCAAATTCAAGCGGTCAAAAAAACGTATGACTACAAAAACCAAAAAAGAGCGACTGTCACTTACAGTTCCTCACCTGATATTACCTGACAGCTGGTTGATTGAGTACGACGCTCCCTCTGACAGTCAGCTGATCGTCAAACGACATGAAACAAAAAATCAATGACTGTGACTCCTTTTGAATAATAACAATAATAATAATAATAACATATTTTTTACATCCTCAAATATCTAACCTGTCTCCTTTTCTCTCCCTGCTCTCCTCTCTGGACGTCGTCCTCTGCTCCCGCTGTGACGGACTTCCTCTGCCACACAGTTTGTAAGTACATCATTAGCCCATCACTCCTCTCTATCTTCCTCCACATCCAGGAAAAGTGTCAGGCACATTAGCCATTGTGTCTCCCGCTGATTCGAGCCCCTCTTTAGCCACCGCTTTCCTCTCTTGAGTGATCGGACAGGTGGGGAGAAGAAGGGGAGGGGGGGGGGGGGTGTTCCTGCTCGCCTCCCCGGTGAGCAGGAACTGAAACGAGAGGCGCAGGAAAGGGAAGACACTGCATCCTGTTCGGCCTCGTCCATCACTCCTGCCCACCGGGAGACCCGCCGAGCTGTCTGTCAAACGGCCCTCTGGTCAATCTGTCTTCGGACATGACAGCGAGCAGACAAAAGAGATGGAGATACTCGAGCCAGACAGCATCTATCACAATCTGTCTCCCAGACGGCCGACACATAGATGCGTACCTACATATCACTTCCTCATTCCCCTCCTCAGTGGATACAAGGAGACATTTTTCTGTTGCCAGCTGTTGGACATGTTTGTTGCACTTGATGCTTCGGCTCTCGACGCGAAACACAAAAGGACTTGTGTGTGTCATGTTGGAGAAAGTGTGTTTTCGCCCCCCTCTGGTTTGTGCTTCTCACGTATCACATGACATTCGAGTCAGAGAGCTAAGTTTCAGGTTCCCTGAGAGATAAATACACAGTGCTGTTTGTGAACAACACTTACTGTTGTTCTGAAGTGTTAACCATCTGGAGGAAAGAGCTGCTGGACAATAAGAAAGATATTTAACTTGTTTCTCAGGTTACGACTGTTTGTTTTTCCTCTTTCTCTCTCAGGGAAGCTGTGAATTGCATAAGTTTGCTCTTTTTCTACTATGCAAGAAAATATTAATTCATTCATAATTCGTTGTTGCAACTCAGCAGGAAAAAAGTTAAATAATCTTTTTCATTTGCAGCAAACAGACTATTTTGTATATTCAGATAGATACAGAAGTCTTTCAGGATTCTTGAAATACATTCAAAATAGCGTTAAAGCTACAGTTTGCTGCCCTGTTGTGATTGCACACACTTGATTTATGATTTTTTTTTGGAAGAAACTGAGCTCTTAGATTGGAGGTATCATTAGTAAGCCATAGTGACACTTTCCAACAGCTAATGCTAACTTAGAGCCTCGGTGTGAGAGGAGTAGGAGCTAGAATTGCGTTGACTTTGGCCTTCTCTGATTGCTGTACTGCTGAAGAAGCTTTTGACAACACTTCTCTACATTAACACATGCTTTGGAGCATATTTCAATTAAAAAATATAGAAGAAAAAATGTTCATACTGCAGCTTTAAGTGTTGATTTTTATCAAAAATTGCGGAGTAAATCTATTTCCAGCACTTAGCTCTGTGACTGAGATGTAATGGTGATACATGAGAGGCACAAACAGTGGGAATGTAAAGTTTGAGATGAAGAGTGACACAAACTTTAAGGAAGAATCTGTCAAATTTATATAAAATAAGCCACCTGGGTGTCAGATCTCATCTCATCAGGTGTTGATTCAGCAAGAGTGATCAAACAGCAATGCTATTAGTGCTGTGACTGTTTTTAGCTTCGTGTAGTTAGCGGCTAACAAGCTTCGTTTTTATTGAGGATTATTTGAGCAATGTGTGATTCAGGTGACACATTTCAGATATTACAAAAACTGTATAATAACTGTAATAAAACAGGCTTTAAATATACATTCAAAGTTATCATTTTAGATTCTTATATCTGCCTGTTTTAGTTAAGCTAACCTAATAAGCTCCTACAAACAACTTCTCAGGAGCTCCAAAAAGTAGTTTTCAGGCATGAAAGCCTAAAAAAAAGGAGACTATAAGGTTACTAACTGATTCTGTAATAAAACAGACTTTAAATATACATTCAAAGTTATCATTTTAGCTTCTTATATCCGACTGTTTTAGTTAAGCTAACGTAATGAGCTCCTACAAATGCTCCAGATTTTAGCCGTCTGATAGAGACCAACTTCTCAAAAGGTCCGAAAAGTAGTTTTCAAGCATGAAAGCCTCCAAAAAAATGGAGGTTACAAGGTTTCCATCCATCCACAGTTAATAAGTAATTCTCAAATGGTTACTGTTTGATTCATCGTGTTAAGGGGTCAGACTCAGACGGGGATAAATGTGGTTTCTCACTCCGACATCTGCACTCACGCTCCGCTTTCACCTGTTGATAGCAGATAATTACACAGCTTAAAGCGTGCAGGAAAAACAGAGGAGATCACAGTTCGGCTCAAACAGGTGGATGTGGTTTGCATTTGACTTCTGCTACAAACACGTGTGTCTATTATTTTCACATCTACACACACACACACACACACACACACACACACACACACACACGTAGAGTATGTTTGCAGGCGGGTGTATCTTTAGTGTGGCGGGGGCCCTTGTGTTTCCCCCCTCTGCTTGACGTGCGCTGACAGTAGTGCGGTGATGTCTGGGTGGGTCTCCCCTCTGCGGGTCACACTAACATCATCAATCTTCCCCCGCTGTGACAGTTGGCCCGGGCCCCCCCCCTCCCCTCTACTCCCCTCCCCTCCCTCCAACTGTGGGCACAGTGCTGTGTTGTTTTGTAATTAGCCTCCGTTAGATGGCAGGAAACCCTCTCTCCATCCCTCCATCCCTCCGTCTCACCATCCCTCCATTCTCCCACTCCCCTCTGTGCGCAGCTGGCCGTCTTCTGCCCTCGTGCAGCCAATAAGAGGCCACCCTGCACAGCGCAGACGTCTTGTAATGATGCTGCAGTAATTATCATGACTGACAGCTGATCACATCACTGTAGTGGAGATTGACTAGGGCTGGGCAATAAATCGATATTGTGATAGTTTATGGATATGGATAGATGGGAATTAACGGGAATTTACAAAATTGCATGTTAGCTTATAACAGGGACTTAAATGTAGCATCTTGCAGCATAATCGTGGTTAAAACAACCAGATTTAATGCTAATACAGTTGAATATCTCCCTTATTCCTCATTCACATGCACATAGCACATCACTTACATGCACTGTGCATTCCTCCGTCACATGCACACATGATTACTAGAAGGGAAAATGTTTATTTTACTCAACATTCATGTTTTTAGTTGTTCAATGAAAGAATTGATTAAAGTTCTGATCACAATTAAATCAGTCAAAATCCTGTTAAAAGACTAAATTAAATGTTTATAGTTATGTTTGTATGCAGTTGATACAGTTTGTATAAATGTCCAGTTACTTCCTGTTAATTCCCCATCTTAACTTCCCATGGAAAGTTTCTGGAAATTTACCAGAAATGTATTTTCCGCCCTTTTGCAACCCTAATCGTGATATGAAATATGTTTAGTCTTTTCCTGTTTTTAAAGGCTGAATTACAGTATAAATGTAATGTTCTGAGCTGAACGGACTCTTCTATTATCTGCCTTTATCCACAAAGTCGTTATATCCACATTACTGATGATTATTTATCAAAAATCTTATTGCACAGCACAATATAATATTGATATATTGATATCAATATACAAAATATTGATATCAAGGTTTTTGGTTATTGTGATTTGTGCCCATATCGCCGTGGAGACGAATCTCTCATGAATAACTTCTCTTCTTTTCCTTCTCGTCCACAGACAGCTCTGCACTGGGCCGCCAAACATGGCAACGAGGACATGGCAGCTCTGGTGGTTAACGCCGGTGCCGACGTCAACACTAAATCAGTGAGTGCAATTTTCCTTTTCTTTCTTTTCTTCTTTTAAATTTGATCAATGACTTTAAAGGGGCACTCCAGCTATTTACTCTTACATATTTTTTATTTAAGACAAATTAAAATAAGAACGGCTTAAAGCTGAAGCAGCAGAGGCTGAAATATGGTGACTCTTATTCTCCAGTGGGGGACAAACTCTTAACATACTGGATCCTACGTTTCCCATAATGCAACTCAACAGTGTCTTTATAGAGAGATGAATGGTGCTTTCCAGTTGTACTAGAAAGTCAGAATTTCGGAAATTTGAAGTGGGATCTCTGACTCTGAAAGTCGGACGAACCTCACCAGCCCCGACTTCCAAATCCAAGATGGTGTGAAACTAAAACAGTGTGAAAGTTGTAGTAATATCCTGTTTATTGGCAGATGTGTCTTATTTGCGTCTCATTGAATCAGCCGCACACTCAGCACTGTGTGTTTTTTATCAACTGGTATTGCAATCAGTGGCCAGAACTGGTTTTCTGACTTTACTGACTGACTATATAGACTATTCTAAGGCTCAAACCTAACTAAACTAAAGAGCCACAGAAGAAATAATACAAGTTTCAAACATTTAACTGATGTATATGTAAAACTGTTGGAGTGTCCCTTTAATGCACCAACACATTGCAGTTTGCTTCTCTATGACGTGAATCATTCACTTAATTCTTCTCTTTCTTGCAGCATGTGAGTATCGAGGCTTTTATCAGGAGCTGATGGGTACGTAGGTTTGATTTTGATAAAGAAGAACATGACAACAACATGGCGGCCGGGTTCCTCCTGTTGTGCCCCCGCCGATGATGTAATGTCCCTCAGTGATCTCTGTGAAGATCCAGCTGTGCAAATGTATTACAGCAGCACGTGTTGTTGGGGCCGCGGGAGTACTCCGCTAATAAATCATGTCATGTCATGTTAATTGTTTCCCAAAACAGTGCGTCTATGTGCCGGCATGCACAACTCTTAAAAGTATGCAATTTTCACCCGAATTACCTTGCAATTATGTTTTTATCATTATCTCGTGTTTCCATAACCTTTGCTAATTTGTATATTTTTTTTCCCATGCTGTTTTCATTGGCTGCCTTCGGGCCTGGGAAACTCCTCTAGGGGGTAGGTACTACACTCTCGGAGCACTTTGCAAAAGTTATTCCCCTGAAAAATATCAAAAGGGTGTCAAACATTTTAAACTGCCTCTATACTCTTTATGTGCCAAGTGTGTCAAGTGAGTGTTGTTAGGGTTCTTGTTGTTGCCATGGTTTCATCACCAAGTGTCTCCAAGGAAACAGAACAGAACTTTTTCTTTATGTTTTACTCTTTGTTTTTACTCCACAGGGATATACACCTTTACACATCGCAGCGTTACACGGTCATCAACATATTCTTGACCTGCTCGTACAGTCATATGGTAAAAAATACTTTTATTTAACCTGTTTATTATAAGAATAACATCTCCATGAATCCATGATAGTGGTATTACACATAGCATATGAGGCTCAAAAGCATTAAAATTACAGATAAAATTCAGGTAATCAAAAAAGTTAAATTACTGACCCCAGGAAGAGTAGCTGTTGCCTGGGTAACAGCTAATGGGGATCCAAATAAACTAAACTAAACTGATGTAAATGTAAATAATGATACTATCACTACTATTTACATGACTTTACATTAAGACATCTGTCACTCAGCTAGAGAGAGAGAAGGGACACAGATCTCAATCAGGTGTTTGTTGTTTATCTTTGTGGATCTTTGTTTGTTCCTTTAAGCTCTTGGTGTCAGGTGTCAGTAAAGTAGCATACCTGCTGGTTTCCACGACGAGTTTCACTTTACACAGATTTATCTTTTTTTCT
Source organism: Scomber japonicus (assembly GCF_027409825.1). NCBI lineage: Eukaryota > Metazoa > Chordata > Actinopteri > Scombriformes > Scombridae > Scomber > Scomber japonicus. The sequence goes on along the minus strand of NC_070581.1, from coordinate 29,963,982 downwards.
CTCTTATCTAGGAGCTAAAGAAAACTTAAGGGACTACAGTGGACATCTTGCCCTCCATTATCTGAACATCAAAGAACCAGAAGGTCCAGAGGAAGAGTGTGAGCTACGTGAGTGTTTCAGAGTTTTGCTTCTGAATTAAGTATAATTTGATGTATCGTAAAAAAAAAAAAAAACTATTTCATTTTAATGCTATGAGTAAAAGTTGTGCCTGGATGATACTGTAGCTTTTTGTTTGATGAGTTTGAAGCTTTTTAATGAAATCAAGTAAGATATAAATCCTGTAATTGTATTTACAGTACAAATCAGCAACAACTAAACATCTTGTGACCAAAACTTTGATTTAAGTAAATGTGTCTAACAAATCAAATTAGCCGCTATTAAGGAATAGTTGGACATTCAGGGAAACGCAGTTATTTGCTTTTCTTGCTGAGAGTTAGATGAGAAGACTGATACCACTTTCATGTCTGTCAGTTGAATATAAAGCTGCAGCCGATTAGCATAGCTTAGCATTAAGACTGGAAACAGAGGAAAGAGCTAACCTGGCTCTGTCAATATAGGTGAATAATATCTACCTACCAACACCTGTAAAGCTCAAAAAGTGACATGTTTTATCTAATTAGTTGCAAAAACTCAAGTGTAAAAGCAATAAGTTGTGTGTTTAATGTCACTTCCTGCAGTATTGTGTCTGTTACGAGGAAGTCACTGCACCCGGCAAGGATCAAATATATGATTTTTACACTTTGTTTAATTGCATTACACAGTTTGTATTAAAACTTAATTAATTAGTGAGTGTTAGCGGTGCCATGGCTAGCTGTTTCCACCTGTTTACAGTCTTTATGCTAAGCTAAGCTAACTATTTAACTGATATAAAAGTGGTATAAACCTTCTCCTGTAACTTTCAGCATTTCCCAAAATGTTTAAATGTTTAAACTTTTATATTAAAACTTTTATATTTTCTGATGTCTGAAAGTTGAATCTCCAATATGACTATAAAATATTGATTACATCACCTTTACTAGTGTAAAGTAACCCTTTAACACCTTTAAAAGTGTCAAGAACGTCCAAGCGTATCAGTTTTGCTATCAAGATGTAAAAAAAATCTCACACTTTAACCTTCCTGTCATCCTCCCGGGTCAAATTGACCCCGTCTGTTTTGACTGTGTCTTCTTTCCTTCTCTTCCTTCCTTCCTCCCTCCTTTCGTTCGTTCCTTCTTTCCTCCCTTCCTTCCCTTCCTTCCTCTCTCCTTTCTTTCCTTCCTTCCTTCCTTCCTTCCTTCCTTCCTTCCCTCCTTCCTTCTTGCCTTCCTCTTTTCCTTTCTCCCTCCCTCCCTCTCTTTCTTTCCTTCTTTCCTCCCCCCTACCTCCTTTCCTCTGTCCTTCTTTCCTTCCTCTTTTCCCTTCTCCCTCCCTCCCTCCCTTCTTTCCTTGCCTCCTTCCTTCCTTCCTTCCTTCCTTCCTCCCTCCTTTCCTTCCTTCCTTCCTTGACACGAGGACAACAGGAGGGTTAAGTTAACTTTGCCGGGTTTTAACCCTTTCCACACTGACTTGTGTTTCTCGTGATCTCAGCGTTTCAAGTCACTCAGGCCAGAGAGCGAAACAGGAACAGGAAGTTGGCGTCGTTGTTCCACTCCAAGAAGAAGTGGGGCTCGGCGGAGGAGCTGGCTCCGATAGAAGAGGAGAGGACGGCGCCGCAGCAGCAGCTCTCCCTCCCCGCTTTCAGACCCAGGAAGTTCTCCCGCTGAGGAACAACAGACACCAAGGGAGGATTTATGACTCTGCTCGCTCTGTTACACTTTCACACATTCACACCTACACACATAATGTAAAACCTACGTGTATATACCAAGGGCGTACACTCAAACCTTTCATACCAACGCTTGCTGACACAATCCCACATGTTCGCAGATGTACTGAAACACTGAACACACACAGGCTTTAATATTGAACAGGAAGTGTTCCAGGTGAGGCTATTCGTATGTGTGTATTACCAATATTTATGCTTACCGTCAGAGTATTTCTCTCTAAAGCCTTTAAATTGTTTAAAAATGTTGCTAAATGTTACTCATGGAGCTACTACATGCCTCACAATTTCAAATGAGCTCAGGTCCCATGGTTCATTAAACTTTCCATCACTTTAGTTTGTGTTTAAGTGTCTAAATTGACTTTAAATCTCAGCGAGAGGTTCCAGGTTTAAAGGATAATGCTGGCAATTTTCTGTCAGTATCAGGTTTTATCTACATGTTTAATCAGCAGACTTATCTTTTAGGATCATGCTTTATGGTTTTGTATGTTTTTCCCATGTTAAAAATAAAATGAACCCCTCCTACATAGTGATTTAGATTCATGTCAGTTTGGCATTAAAACAATTTGCAGAGACACTAAAGCTAATTTATTATAGTGAGAATGTTAATTACATATCACACTTATTGTTTTAATATCAAAATAAATCAAAATTATATTGTCATTTAATGGTAAGGCAATTGTACATTGGGATTTCCTTGATGGTGCATTCAGGTGCTAGCGGGAAATACCAGCATTCTAAATTCAGCAAGGTATTTGTTTGTACTTGCTGTTCGTGTTGTAGGCAAAGTTGTAAATCTCTTATTTTTTGATAATGTCCCTGAATGCACCATCAAGGAATCTGGCTTGCAACTGAATTATCATGAAATCGTAAAACATTGGTGTGACCTCTCTGAAAGTTGAAATTAATGAGAGATGATGGCTGCTCAGAAAGTTTGGAAATCATTAAAAAAAAAATTCACTACACTTTGTAACTTGGAGATAGTGTGAAAAAGTGTTTAAGATTTTTAGTTAACGGACCCTAAACTTACAAAACCATCAGTGTGTTTCTTTATGTCTGAGTGCAGCAGGCAGGAAAAAGAAAGTAAAAGCTGCATTTTATCACCACTGCAAAGGTTCAGGTTAGTTCAGCTAGGTTCAGTTAGGTTCAGTGCTAGTTAGTGAGTTTCATCAGCTTCAGTTTGTCATATCCTTGCTCAGTGTTGAGTTGTGATGCAGCTTTTCTCACATCTTAAATGACATTTTTGAATTATTTACCTGACGTTCCTCCAGTTTGGGGGGCAAATAATCTGACCTCTGAGCAGCTCTGTCTCACATCAAAGCGCTGATTGTATTTTATGTCGTTGACCCCCCTCGCGTATCCGAGCGCTATGTTAACTTCTGCATAGGAAGTTTTGCACTATCACATTGTGAATCTGTGTCTTCTGAATGATTCAGTCGGGTTTTAAAAGGGCTTTTTGTTTTATTCTCTTGTCTCATTTGTTGTGGAAGAAGCTCATTGCAACTATTTGTTTATAATACAGTGCCAAATACAAGTGAATTGTATAATCTAATCTGAAGAGCCTGCCTCTGTTACATCCTTTGCACATTATTTATATATAATGAAGATATTTTGGTATTAAACTGTATTTTATATCAAGCTGTATTCCTGTATTTTATCCCACTATGCACCTGTATTGTTCACTTTTAACACAGTATTATACCAGTGTGTATCTACTTCTCCACTGGGATGATCTACACAAAACCTCCATCTTCATACTGAGAGACTTTGCTGCTCACACCACAGTTTCTCTTCACGCTGAACAGAATAGAAGAACAACTTGTGGTAATGCTTTTTCCCCCCTCTTCTTTCTTGCACAATAACCTTGTTTTTTAAGCTGCCTTTGATCTTACTTTAACTACCTGACTTTGCGGGCTACAGATGGAGTAAATATGGGCCCTGCTAACTCTCCATACGGCTTTAGCCCCTAATTCCAGATTAGCTGAAAAGGGCAGCACTTGCTTTTGGGTCTTGGATATCAGACGACACAGAGGGGAACAGAGGCAAGTGTTTTTGTGCTTCATTTTTGAAGCGGGGATGTTGCAGGGGGGGGGGATAAGAGGGAGTTTCTGTAATAGATACTTATCTTACTGCCCTCAAGCCCCTCAAACAAAGTCCCCCTCTGAAGAGATTATAACCCAGGGAGGGCACATTAACTCTAATCCGATGCTTTGAGGCCTCGCACCCCCATACCACCCTCTGCCCCACTTATTTCACCCCTTCTGTTGTTGGTGGGGGGGGCCACCTTGTATGTAGCGCATGTATGAGTAAGGCCTGTGGCTACACACGAGGGTTGTGTGTATGTGTGTGTGTGTGTGTGTGTGCGTGCGTATGTATGTATGTGTGTGTTTGTGTGTGAGTGAGTCAGGGGGGTGGAGTGACTGTTTCAATAGCACGCTGACTCTAATGAAAAGCATTGAGGGGCGCATACTGCTGTGTAACTGATTCCTCTCTCTGAAGAGATTAGGCGCTACATTGTTGGTTCGGTTGCTCATTTCCATGAGAGCACAGCCTCCCACCAGCGGCTGCTAGGCTTTGTTATTTTGAGTTGGGGAAACACAGAGCCCGATGTCCCTGGCTTCCTTGTTACCATTGTTTCACAAATAGGCCAAAATGTAGATGTCACGTCACAGATGCCCAATAACCTCATTAGCTGCTCTCTGTGAGGCTATAGAGAGAAAATAATTGACGCATGAACTTCAGTTTCTGCGTTTAATGGAGATAACCCCACTTTTAAAACCTTTTCTTTCACTGGAAATGAAACAAGGTAGCAATACTGAATTGCACCAGAAAGATAAATGCATTTAACTTTGTTGCTATTTTGCTCTTTATAAAAGTTCTCTGCCACAGTTACACTCAGAAATAACAACATCTCAGGCAAGGAAAATGTAATCTCTGTTTATATTAATCTAGACAGAAACTTACAACTCAGGTAGATAAACTCAGGGTGCTGCAAGACAACAATGTTAAAAAGGGTAAAAACTGACTTTTATTAAAAGGACGAATCCGATACTTTTTAATTAAACTTTGTTCCTGATGAAAACAGTGCATCTTTTCCACTGTTACTGTCATAAATAACCCTTCAGCAGCATCCTCCTCTGCCTTCTTAATGCTCTTCTGTACTTATGCGCAGAAAAAACTTGCACCTGAGTTAAAGAGCAGTGAGCATTGAGCCAACAATATTAATAAGGTAAAGAAGAGAATATAGTTTGGGAGATAAATCAACAGCTTGTTAATTCAATTCAGTTTACTATGAAATCTGAGCATCTTTTCCACTGCTGCTCCCCTCAGCAGCATCCTGCAGAGACAAATGGCACCTCTGTCTTATTAATGCACTGGAGAAACTTGCAGCTGAGTTAAAGAAACAGGGTGCAGCGAGCTAACAAGCTGATCTGCAGTGACGAGCACACCGGGGTGCTGCGCTGACCGAGCTCCAGCAAACTGAGGTTGAGGGGACCCCAGGGGCCCAGAAACCACCGGGGGCCCATAACACAGGGGGAGAGATACCGTCAGCCACACCAGCTGTCACACCGGCCATCACAACCCAACCAACGCCGCCTGTCACTCACTCAGCGGAGGGCCGTCAATCAGGCTGCACCCAGGAGGGAGCTGGGAGGCGGGCCCCTGCCCGGCCCTAAACAAAGACATACTTACATTTGCAAGCAGTTTCAGTGCCGCTACTATTATGAGAGAATGATAGAGTGGTCCTGATAAGAGTAATGACAAAGGACAAAGAGTGGAAGGGGGTCTGGGAAGAGGGGGTTAGATAGTAAAGAGGTGGGAGAGCTTGATAACATTCACACTTTGCTTACATCTCTCCATTTGTGTTGCTGCCCCAGGAAAATCCCATTAGGGAGGAAAATTGGAGTTCTGGTTGGAGAGCATTATAGATTTGCTGTCACTATGTAAATTCTTCTCCTTAAAATTTCTGCTTTGAATTTTTCTTTGTTGGGATTTTGACCTGTGGTGTAGCTTTGAATTGAGTTAAAACGCCCCATTTTTATCTTTTAATTTAGCTTCTCTTTTTAAAAAAAAGAAAAAAAAAGATCTTTCCTTACAGATAACCTCACACAAAATCCTTAAAATAAATATAATTCCTTCCCCCTCCTCCAAGCTCAGTTTCTATGGGTCAACTTTCTCCCCTTTCAGTATCCAGTGCAGTAAAAATAAACTAACAAGGAATAGGTGTTGAAGGCTCTGTGGGCTCTCTTTAGGCTTTTGTTGTCTTGTTCACACCTACCTATGAGCTATTCTAATTGCATGTTTAGTCCCTTTGTTGGCTTGCAGGTAGGGGATGGCCTGTAATTGAGGTCACACCTAAACATATTGTCCTGACCTGCTTATTAGCCTCTTGCACTGTCACGCTACATTTTACCCAAAACCAGGATTGTGACTTAAGAGTGTGTTTAGTGCGTTAAAATGTGGAATATGCAGCAGATTTAGCAGATAAAGGAGGATATTGAGTTTCAACACTAGAAGAATAGGCCAGGTGTTATCTCAGATATTTCTATCCTCTTTTTACTATCTTGTGTTGTATCTCCTTTGGGGACTGAGGACAATCTTCTTCCATTTGGTCGCTTTTCTCTCCTGTAAACGACCGACATCCTAACAGCAAACAGCCCAAACCCGACCTGTCAGAGCAGGACCGACACCTGCATTGTGTCGGTCGAGCAGCAGAAAAGAGGAAGAGAATGAAAAGAGGTTCTACAAGAGGGACAAAGGCTGCTGCCCTGAGCTGTTTATGTTGTGAGATGTAGACTACTGATGGCATAAGCCTCCTTTTCTTTGCACTCTAGTCGGTCCATTGTTGCTGTTGTACAAATTTGCTTTAGGCTCTGTGGTCCCCACCCAAATAAATTCCCCCGTTCCCTCCACCTATACCACTTTTTTCTCCCCCCCAGCATCGCTCTCTTTATATTTTGGGGCTCTGATTATACACTATAGTCCACCCTCAGTGATTTGAATGGGGTGAGAGAAATATTAGAAACACCTCATATGGCAACATGTAGGAGGATGAGTGAAGTAGAAAGAAGATGAGCAGCATTTACTCCAAAACTACTCAGAATGAAGAAACCTTATTTTAACAGGATCTTCAAAATAAGGTACAAAAGAGAATGATACATAAAAACTTGTTGCCAGAGTTCAGATATATTCAAGGCTTTGTTAAAATCTCCAAATACAGCAGGAACATTGATTGCATTATGTGTGTAAGAAATAAACTGTATAGTGACAGAAAACCTTGGAGAAATATACTCCTATGCAAGAAATAGGAAGTCTTTTCTTTTACCCTTTTTCTTGGATTTAAATGTGTGAAAATGCAGGATGGATGAAATTAGGTGTTCTGAGAAAACGTCTAATTCAATATAGATAAATAAAAGATGGAAATAAATGATGATGGGGTTTTTTTGTATGAAGAAATTCTTGAAGAGCTGTGATTTATAATTTTATGTTTGGAAGGAGCGATCATTTAGTTTCTCCTCTGTTTGTATTTGACTGTTCGTCCTGTGAGATGAGCTGGTTTTGGTTTAGTGTGTGTGTGTGTGTGTGTGTGTGTGTGTGTGGTTGGACCTACAGGAAGAAATGACATAACTAATGAGCCATTACAGACGAGAAGACAGCAGAATGTGTGACAGGTTGGTGAGTGTGATACTTTACTGTAATTGATGGTAATTAGAAGAATATTCAACATCAAAGAGATCAAATCCTCCTGTGAGATGTTGTTTGGGCTTCAGCTCAGTTTCAGTGGGATCAGCTCAGATGTTTGTGGTTTTGTTGAAGGAGGAAAAAACACATCTGGAAGGAAGAGGAAAGAAATACACACTGAATTCATTTCTTCATACTGGTCAATAATTAGTTTATATTTAATCTGTAGAGTTTTAAACATAAAATCAACATCAAGCATCTCTCTGTCTGTGTGTCTCATTCAGATTTAACAGCAACACACAGATTCATTAAAGCACATTAATGTAATGTGTGTGTGTGTGTGTGTGTGTGTGTGTGTCAGTGTTTTATAGGATAACTACTTTAAAACAGTTTCAACTACACATTTCAACTTTTATTGCAGGTTTATAGCAGATCACCTAATAAACCAGAAATACAAATCTTATCTTAATTTATACCAGATGTTTCAAATAATTATTAAAACTACCAAATCTGCTGCTAAATGATGTCAGACTCATGCTTCAGCTTCTCATAAAGAGACATCAAGAAGTTTAAGTATAATTGCAGTATGTGTGAGTATAATCCTGTTATGATTGGGTGTGATTTGAGTGTAATTTGCACACTTCTTAGATTACTGAGAGGACTAGAGGACAGAAATGAAACTGAATTTAGCTTTTAGAGTTCCCGAAACTCACATGTATAAGTTTGCTGCTGTTGTTATTAAAGCTGAGGCTCATTTAGATTTCTTTAAGAGACATTATAGAAGATAAAACATGCCACTCTGTGTCTGTCTCTCTGTTTCTGCTTTGAAAATGACATTTTAAATGAGTTTCATCAAAAGCAAATCAAAGAACATAACTATTAACTTCGGCGTTAATCCAGAAGATGTGTGGACTTTACATTTTGGATTTTAATTCTGATTTAACCAAAGGAGAAAAAAAAAGGAATATAAATATAAAAGGTTTCTTTGGTGTCGTCCTGCATGTTTCAGCTTAAGTATTACTTCCACTGGGACTTTTCCTTTTACCACCACTTAATTAAAGCACCTCTTAATGCTGTTAATATAATAATCAAAATTATGCAAGATAAGAGAGGTGCAGAGCTCCTTTGAACACAAACACTGAGCTTAACTGTGGCTCTTTTGAAGGCCATGGAGTGGAGGGGGGCAATGGGGTAAGAAGTGTAATCTTCTCCTCTTATCTTTAACAACCCCCCATCCATCCATCCATCCACACACACACACACACACACACACACACACACACACACACACACACACACTTGCATCTGTTATCTCACAATTATCATATACATTAGTCAACACCTGTTTCGCTTAACCTCGTTTAATTAGGACCATTGAAACGTTGCGCTTGATTCACAACAATGCCATCCGACGTGTAAAAAGGGCAGTTTGTTATGGTTCAATCAATAAATTAACAAATAAAATGAAAAAAGGTATTGCTGTAGGGCTGAATGACAACTTTTATATTCATTTTCTTAATGGGTCAGTGAGAGAACTGCAGAGAAGTTTCATTTGGTGAATGGAGTAACTCTGTCTTGGTGGCACTTCTTTTTACGCGTGCGTAAAAAGTAGTTTCTTTGTATATTAGCGTAATTTAATGCGATTGAAATTGTTAATTCAATCCACAGAAGTAGAGATCTGTAGGTGATGAAGTGTCAGAAGCGACAGTACAGACTGGCACGATGTTGTTAACTGAATTCAGGTCGTTTTTCTTACATCTCTGCCGATTAGTGCTAGACATGAGAAGTGTTAAAATTCCTCATAAAAAATTACATTAAACTGGTGTAAGCGCATTTGTCGTGCAAACTTAATCAAATCAAACATTAAAAACATATAAAAGTAGGATTTTTTTTGTCACCCTAAAGTTTGCTGGTTAGTATTATTTTAAAATATTAAAGTTTTAGACTGCTTTTAATAAGCAACTTGTGTGGAGAAAAAAAAACGCTCTTATAAAAATTAACTAAATGAATGATGATGCAAACATAAAGACTCTCAATAAAAGAGATATTTGTTACATGGAGATGATGCTTAAGTTTATGAGCCTTTTATTCCACCCTCTCCAAAGAAAAGTCTGCATTTGAATTGAGGTTCTCTCCAGAAGTCACTGTGTTGCGATAAGTAGCACATATTTAGCCTCTCCACCAAAACGTTAAAAGGAACAGCGGAGGGCTTCTTTGATGGGATTTGTTGCCAGTGAAAGCTGTAGGTCTTTTGAACGTAGCTGTCAGTCAATACCAGTGGGACCTCCCTCTCCCTCCCTCTCCCTCCCTCCCGGCACACACACGCTGGCAGCTGGGTGTATATAAATAGATCCAGGAGGTGGGATTGACACTCAAACCTGACTAGCTGGGACGCAGGAAAGATGCCCGCATCACAATCTGGATTTGCCAACTTCTTCTTGGAGAGGAACATCAGCATGCCGTCTGGATATCAGATCCCGGTGCTTGGATGCTCACCGGGTGTGCAGCAGCAGCAACAGCAGCAGCAGGCTCAGCATCTGGCAGCGATGGCAGCTGGGGTTCCCATAGCATACACAGGACTACAGGGATATAACTTTATCCCTTATCCACACCACAGGCACATCGCACACATGGTGAGTTGATCTTTTAAAAAGTGATTGAAATATTGCAAGAAAAGTGTTAAATTCTTGATAGGTAATAATTACAACCTACTTTTAACCAAAAATGTGTGTATAGTCTGATCTTGAGTGGCTGGACAACCACGAATAATTACAAGAAAGGGAAAAAAAACAAGATTTTATTCTCACAAATTTAAGTTATGTGAGATTTAAAATGTCTAAAACGGTTGGCTAACTTTTTGTCCAGTAGTATTTGCTCGTCATTACATTTCTATCTTTAAATAAACCAGTCCTAGAATTGTGCGCTCTGGTTCAAGGGTCGTGAACTCTGTCCGATATCCCTTAGCTCGCTCTTACGTTTCTTCTCTCCGTTTTCAGAGCAACAGTTTCGACTTGAAGGCCGCCTCTCCTTACCATCACGCACTCCTGGCTCGCGGGGGAGCTTTCTATCCGCCGTACCGCCCTGGAGCACCCGAGGATCCCAGTCGGGTCGCTAAAGTGGCCACACGAGAGAGCACAGGGGCGCTCAAGGCCTGGCTGAACGAGCACCTGAAGAACCCGTACCCGACCAAGGGAGAGAAAATCATGCTCGCCATCATCACTAAAATGAGCCTCACGCAGGTTTCCACCTGGTTCGCCAACGCGAGGCGACGCCTGAAGAAGGAGAACAGGGTCAGCTGGGCGTGTAAGGGGAAATCAGACGAGGAGGACGAGGAGCATGAGGGAGAGAGCGACGAAGATGAGAGCTCTCTGCAGAAATGTCATTTGGATGAGCGGGAGGATGAGGAAGAGCCTCAAGCTGACCGAGCAGACAGCGATGAGCACGTAGAGAGCGCGCTGGACAGCTCAGCACCTGTGGATGAGCATGAAGACAGAGAGCTTGCACTTGTCAAGAAAGTTGAAAAGAGTGACTCTGATCACACGCCACACGCTTTGGAGAGTAAAGACAACAGTCAAAAACCTAAAATCTGGTCTCTGGCAGAAACCGCCACCTCAGAGATTGTGAAGAAACCTCTGGACAATATTTACCATCCGGCCGGGAAACTGTGGGCTGACTGGGCTTCAAGAAACGGACTGTTTATTCCCTCATGTTATACCACTCATGAAATCCTCTGAGCGGGTATTTAGACACATATAAAAAGACATTTCCGCATCTTTTTGCACTTTAACATATCAAACCTCAGGGATTTTTTTCTCTCCTGAAGTTTGCGGTGAAATGAGAACATGTTCTGAGACCAAAGACTAAACGTGTTGTGTTATTGTAAATAAATGTAGATGTATTTTTCCACCAACAACCTGTAAATTAAGTCTCCTTTGTCTAATCATGAAGAAATATTTTTGCTTAAATAAAATGCAGCATCTAGCGAAATTTCTTTGACGTGTTTTCTGGTCTGATGGAGAATTTTAACGCAATGCATTAAGTTCATTTTACGCAAATGAAGCCATACTGAGGTTTTTCTACTAAGCACGTGACAGTAATGGTAGATAATTCATTACATAAATAGTGTCCAGCACAGAATGTTACACTTTATCCAAAAACGTATTAAAACTTTATTACATTTGACTAAATCAGAAGTAATTTATTAATGCAATTGGTTTAAAGTATAAGGAGTATCATGCATATCAAACAGGATTTAGGCATCGTGTTGCTGGGTAATGTCCACTTGACATTAAACTTTCTAGACATCAGATTTAAAAATAGAAAGGGGGAAAAAAGTCAGTTTCTTAAATGAAAGTAGATATCAAGTGTTTCTTTTGTCCATTTCCTCTCCACAGGTGTGCAGGGGCGGATTTAATGATTTGGAGGGTCAGACTCAGCCACAGGCCTCCTTTGTGCTTTATTATCAGCCTTTCTCTTATAGAATATGTTAGTGTGTCAGTGGTAGACAAAGTACTTTAAACTAATAATACCACCTTAACAATACTTTGTTAGAGGCCCTGCATTCAAAAATGTACTTAGAGCAAAATGCAGACGTACTATTGGCACAATGGGTTTATATTATTTATATAATGTTTGGTCAAGGTGGAGCGTATTTAAGCTTCTTCATATACTGCTGGATACTTTAATCTGTCATAACGCATCATATTCTCTCTGATGATCGTATAGTTTGTGTGTTAAATCTTAATCTGTGAACAGTAACAAGCTGTCAGATAAATGTAGTAGAATGATAAATAAGATAAGATAAGTGTTTCCCTCTGAAACAGAAGCAACTGAATCCCTCCGAGTAGAAATGGAGTAGAAGCAAACAGCTGCATAAAATGGAAATATTAAAGTACATGCATCTCTTAACTGTTATTAGCATGAAACTTGAGTAATAGTACTTGATTACTTTTCACCATGTGGGATTAAGGAGGTAGATATAACTGCAGTCATTTAGCTAAAAAACAAAAAAGTGAGGTAGGCTATTCGTAATTTGGGCTACTTGAATCATATACTGCTTATCACTTTATATTCTTACTCCACTACATTTAAATATGAAGATTTTAAATGCCAAGAAGATTAAAGATTAAACTAAATTTAACTGCCCAGCAGTAGCAACATGAATTCAAATTGTTAAAATGTTGCTTATAAGGCAATTTGTATGAAATTATAATAATAATATAAGTAACATCGTACAAATTTGTATAATGCAAGTAAATCTTTAAATGCAGGACTTTGACTTCTAATGGAGTATTTCTATATCGCAGAATTGTGACTTTAAGGGTTAGGGTCTGAATACTTCTTCCAATAAGCAACATGTTTCTGGAAAAAGTGTCTTCCTCTCCTCTCCTCTCCTCTTATATCCTCTTATATGCTGCTAGTTGACACTTTATCTTCATTGGATGCAGTTCATTCTTACATAGATAGTTTTAATTCCTCTTTGACTGTTTTTCATGAAGGTTTGGGGGGGGGGGATAGGGTTGGTGTTCCCATCATCTAAAAAATGACTCAATGCAACAGAAACATTTTAGTAATTGTGGTCATGCTGTTTCTGAGTTTCTATCTCTATCATCATGTATCTAGAGGTCGTAGTGGCTTTTAATGAGTTAGAATAGTAACATCATTTTATATGTTTCATGTCTAAACATAACAATAAATCTATAGCCCTTTTAGTTTGGGGTCCCAAGTAGTTGCCAACCTTGGTTTAATGGTAAAGTCTGCCCCTGCAGGTATGAATTGTTTTTCAGATTAGATAGCAGCAGCAGCAGCGGCAGCAGCAGGCTACAGGTCTGTGAAGAGGCCTGGCAGAGAGATTCCTCACCATCAATCGACCAGGTTTACATGTAAATTCAAAGGGCCGTACTTCCATTAATCCAGGGATAATGAGAAAACCCCCGGGTGCAGCAGCCCTCTTGTCTTCCCGCCTCTCACCTCTCCATGCAAATCCCTACAAACAGGAACACACACAAGGCAGATTAGCTCCTATCTGAGCCCTTTTATCAGAGCAAACACATGAATACAGTAGAATATCATGTCGTTAAACTAAATGTTCAGAATCAATAATAAAATTTGACTTTTATAGCACTGACCTAAAGCTACTTTTTTCTTTCTTATGTTTCTGTTTTCAGTCTTCAATGATATCATCCAGACATGAGGTAATGTAGAGACACTCATCAATAATCTGAATTTTAAGCAGTCTATTGTGAGCCTCTAGCGCCCCTCTGTGGATATGAAGAGTAACTACAGCATGATTTATTTAACAGATTGACAAATTGACCAATTAAACTCTGAGGTGGTTTAAACATCATGTGGTATAACACTTTTAATGCACAGTAAAATATACAAGATAATACACAAATATTACAGCTAAACACTTTTTTTCTTTTTACATAGTGCAAATATTAACAAAAGTACCATGGATACACACACACACACACACACACACAATGGAAACACACACTGAAAAAAGCTACTGAGCTAATGCAGCAAATCAAAGTCACATATTACATTACACTATACTGTTATACACTACATTACATCACATTGTTTGAAATTTTAAAGGCAGATATGTACATTTTTAGATACAGGTGCAATATGCAGTAACAATATCCGACAGGTAGCATGATCACATATCGCTAAAAAACGACAAGGACTCGTGTGACAGTGTCCGTGATTCCTGTCGAGGGAAGATGTACGATTTCCCGTTCTCCTGCCTCACTACGTTTCCATTGTCAGTGTAGCCATTTTCAGTTTGGCTCGGCTGGAGCTCGTTTTCCTCTGGCACACTACCGATATCTTCCGTTGGCAACGGAATTGTAGTGTGGGGCACGTCGTCACTGATAGGATCGGGAGTTGGGAATGTTATTAGTGGGTCTTCTTTGTGTGGCAGCCTTTCAACTTCTGCACACGCCTCATCGCAGAGCTTCAAGGTAAAAATTTGGGGGGGAAAAAAGAAAAAGAATATTAGCGATATTGTAGTGGGAAACATTAAATGCAATAATAATTTGCATAGTTTACATGGTATTAATTTTTAGTATATACTCTACATGAAAGAATAATCAATGTCAGAAACAAATTTACCTTTACCTTTTCTTTTGCAGCTCTTTTACCTAACAAAAAAGTAACACAGAGAGCATAAATTAGTACATTAAGTATATTCTTCAAACTTTCAAAAGGAAAGGGTTAGGGTTCACATTTTTTCAAGCCTGTCTTAAAACAATAACTACATGTTTATATATACATTAAAACATTTTCCTATCTTGGTAATCATTCTTCATGTTCATACTGACTGTGAAAAGGCATGTAAGCATTATATTAAGAGTTTTAAACTATGTGAACTAATCCTTTAAACTCATACATCATTTTTATAAGATATTTATAGCACAACGTACCTCTGAATAGCCAAACCGCCAAACTTGCTAAAGCCGCCAACGCAACCAAAGCAATGCTAACACCAATCACAGGTAGATGTAACCGGGAGTTTGCAGCTGCAAGACAAGAAAAAGAGAGTGAACCATTGAGTATTACATATTCACAATGTACATCTATCATTAGGTTTTACGCTGATCTGATTGGCTTTATCGGATCGGCCGATATTTAGCATTTTATGCAATTAGTGAGATCGGCTGTAATGTCTTAATTCACCGATCCGATCAATGTCATCATGTTGAAACTTTTTGCAGATGCTCCCGTTGCATAGATTGCAGATGGCTTTGTTGATCTGTCTCATTTACTAGTTCCACACCACCGACATGTTTGTTTGAATCTGACAGTTAGTTTTGAGCCCTGTCATGATGTGACGGACAATAAAGTTTTTTGAATATTGAATTATTAGCTGTCGGATTCAAACAAACATGTGGGTGTTGTGGGCAGACAGATAAAACACAAGCTATTTGCAATCTGTGCAACACTAATTGCGCTTTTCCACTACACAGTTCCAGCACGACTCGACTCGGTTCCAGGAACGACCTTTTCCATTACAAAGAAGTACCTACTCAACGTGGGCGGGGTCATCATAGCACGGCTCCACGATACTGCCATGACTTCGTTTTATACGCGACACAAACACATAAATAATGGAGGACATGGAGGCGATGGTGTACTTGCTGCTGTATGTGGATTTCTGTCACACAAAGCAAAGAGAAGAGAGCTGAATGACTGTAACGCTGTTGCCGCTATTTAAAATTGCCGAGTTTGATTCTTGTGTGGGACGGTTCATGACTCTTCCAGCGACAACTCTTCTGACCAATCAGTGGCCGGCAGTCTGATGACGTCACATTTAGTATCGGCTCAGCTCGCTTGGAACCTCAGTAGAGTAGGTACTAAAAAAGTTACTATCCCTAGTGAAAACGCAAAAAAAAAAACGAGTCGAGGCGAGTCGAGTCGTGCTGGAACTGTGTAGTGGAAAAGCGCCATAAAGAACCTCGTGGGGAAGCATCTGCAAAATGTTTCAACACCACAAATGTACCTGGATAGGGAACACGAGGAGGAGCATGCCGAGTTTAAGAAATGGAGCGTGGACAAAGAAGACGTGATCGGATCGGTGATCGGTTTATTTAAACTCACTAATCAGTGATCGGCCCCAAAAATCCTGATCGTGTAAAGCCTATCTATCATGTCCAGTAATGAAGGATAATTAGATCATTTAGGCATGCAGAACCCTCACTAGCTGTCATCTACAAAAGGAAATGAGTTTAATGCAAATCAATGATAAAAATACATTTGCATTTCAGCACAGGAAGGAAACACAGATGAGAAGTTCTTGGTGATGCCATTCTTACTTTTTTACTTCTACAAAAAACAGATTGTTTAGACATTAAAATGCAGTGGAGTCTGTAGTCTAATGTAACTGTAAGGAGTGTGAAGGTGAAAACCACTTAAACCACAGACCAACATAGATTTAGGAGATGTTCTGTTTCACCATTTAGACAGTTTCGTTATGAGTAAGACTTTGAATCAAACCACAAACCTGTAGGTGGCATGAGATCTACAGTAAAAGTGAAAAAAAACTTTGGTCTTCCTACACAGCACTTACCACAGACGTTGTCAGATGAGATTGTTCCGTTCGTTACAATATGGTATCCACGCTCACATCTGCAAAAGAAATTCACAGTGTTAAGTGATAAGATAAGTCAAGATAAGCAGATTCGAGGGGGGGCGGGGGGGGGGGGGGGGCGGGCAGTAGGCAGCACTCACTCAACATTGGTGTTAAATGATTAATGAGAATATATTACTCTCTAGTCTCTACCAACTAATTAAGTAAGTCTGACATAAGTTAGGAAGGTTTTCGGCTTCCATCACAGCTTCCATGCTCCTTGAGATAATGTCTTAATGATGGTGAGCCTCTGAAGTCACCCATAGGTGTTATTCTGTTTTCTTCCTTTAACAGCATAGCAGAGCCACAATGCCCCTCGCTGTAATATGTGTAGTGTATGGAGGTGAGGAAGGTATAAACTTTCCTCATCCTTCAAACAACTGCTTCTGCCATTTATAGTTTGTACAACCAAGTGCAGCATCATGAAGGCTCTTAAGGAAAGGTTGTACAAAGGTTTTTTACTCCACCTTCATGTAAAAGCAAAAAACACCTTTGCGTTCAGACATCTTGTACAAACTAATACTGACACCTTTAGTAAACTAAGCACTCCGCTTAGGTGACAACAACTTATGAACAGACATAGCGGCACTCCAAATACACAAAATAAAAATCAATACTATGGCTCCAGTCTCTCATTTTACTTCTCTATTAAAAATAATTAATCGGAGCACCATCCCCAGGTGTGTAGGGCAGGTACTAACTTCTGTTCAGATACTTTTCATCAAAGCATATAAACATACATGAAGACCCACTCAGAAACCACATCTTGCAGAACTAATTCTGTGTATAAAAGGTCAAATACTGGTAATAAACCTAAACAAAGTTGCTCAGTTTGATGGAACCCATCACAAGACAAAACCAAACCAAAGGAAAATAATCATCATTATCATAATTATCATGTTGTCATCTCTATACAGTCTGAGAGAAAAGGTGAGAAGTCAAAAATAAATTGGTAAACTGCAGACATACTATTGAGATTCCCTGTGTGCTTTTGGAGTGCCATTATCTCAGTTTATATATAAATGTATTGAGGTTCCTTTACTTACTCTTTCCATTTCTTACAGTCACCTTCCGATGATTCAATAAATGTGCCTTCAGGACATTTCTGACACACTCTGTCATGTGTCTGATTACCTGAAAGCAAAGTGTGACAGCCAAAAAAAGATTCAGCACATTGCAAAAATCAATCGCTCTTTATACTAAAAAATAAAGTGTTGCATCAGAAAGATATGTAGTACCTTTGTATTGAATCCGCTCTCCTGGTTTGCATGTTTTGTGCTCAACACAGACTAAACAGATCTCCCCAGTGCAGTGGAACCCCTCAGCACACTGGCAGCTGTATCTTTCAGTCTTGCTTTTCTCATCAAAATCAACAGGCTTAAAGTTTCGATCTGAAAGAAGAATGGACACAAGTTGGACTCTGCTACATCTAACAAAAGTGTATCAATACAAATCAGTTTGGTTTATTGGTCACCAGGTCTTACTTGGGTCGCAGTACTGCTGAAGTTTACACTTGGGTTCAGTTGTGTACGAGTCCTGATATTCATTCTTCCCACAGCTTACACACTGTGGCTCATCACAAGTGCTTTGAGACGTCATGTAGGTCCCTGAAAAACATAGTTTTGCACCACATATAAAAAGTGTATGTAGTATAGGGACATGTGACTTAGAGGAATACTTTGGTATATATTATGGAAAATGTGCTTATTTACTCTTCTGTTGAGAGAAAGGCATTGATATCACGGGCCAGGAGACAGTTAGCTTAACTTGGTATTAAAACTTAGCATCTATCTTAACAGCTAGCCTGCTGTATTTGAAGGGCAGCTACATCTTGTTTGATTAAGACGTTTTAATTTGCAGTGCTGGAAGGCAGATTTTAGACAATATAGTCTTTATCTTAAGTTAAACCAACTATCTCCTGGCTGCAGCCTTATATTCTCATTTAACTCTTACAAAGTGTATTTTTAACTATTATTCTGACAACTACAAGAAACTATTCTTTTCAAAGTGCTGTGGATGTTAGGATGGGCAAAGTAGGAAACAGATGTACTCCAGAAAGACACAAAGGGCACAGTTCATGATCTGGACGTGTGTCGGATCATGATCTGTGACTGACAAAGGACCATTAAAAAATCCTGCACAGTGTATCACTTGTGTCTGAGGACAGAAAGGTTGATTTTTGGGAAAGAGAAAGTGAAAGAGAATTGGATAAAGGAAAAGAGGGATGCCAAATGAAAGCAAAAGTACTTTTCATTTGACAGACTCTTGATATGTCTTTAGTGCAATTATTCATGTTATTTGAGAAAGACTTTAATCTAGAAATGTGCTGCCTTTTACCACCTTTATCCTCTATTTACATTTGAATTGTATTACATTTGTGCTGCTATGGGAGCAATTAAAACACATTTTAAGGAGAACCATGTGTTCATATATATTTGATCTTTTTTAGGAATGCCTTTCTTACATTTGTTTTAATGTCATATGAAAGAGACTCATCCCTTCACGTGCCATTTCAGCTATAGCTAGGGTGATAATAAAAATAACCTGCTCCTAGATTAAGAAGTTTTTTTTTCTGTCTTACCTGGACCACACATCAAGCAGCACTGGCCATAGAGCTCATATTGGGTGTCTGGGTCACAAGGGGGTGTAGCTGCATTCACCACCTACAAAAACAAGCAGTGAGACAAGATGTGTTAGTATGAGTTAATCGATCATGTGTGTGTGTGTGTGTGTCTGACGATACTGTGCTTTCTGTGGTTTCTGTGTGGTGTTGGCAGCTTCACTTCCTCAGACCAAACATTGAGGGGTGTGCCGGAAAGTCCCAAACATTCACACTGTGAAACTCAATAACAGCCAGGTGCATGTCTTTTCTTTCTTTAACAATTCATCTAGCCTATTAACATTTCTGTTTTGCTTATCAGGATTCAGATAGAAGTCATACGTTTTCACCTCAAGCTTGCTGCTGCGAAGAAAACGAAAGTGAAAGTATAAAAAAAGGCATGCGTAAGAGTGTAGGCTACTTTTACAATTTTACGGACACATTTCGACTTTAATGTCTGACTAAACAATACAACAGAGAGAAAATATAGATACCATATGCATTATATATAGGCTTAACTATACAATTAAACAAGTAGATATAACAATGTAACGTCAGTGAGCCACTTTAGGTTATCACAAAAGAAGATATATCCTTATCTTATATAGCCTAATGAAATAAATGAATTAGCTACTCACCATAAAAACAGGCAGGATCATCACCAATGGCAGTAAATGCATCTTGATGAATTGTGCTGAGAAACGCAGCATTGTTGCTTTCGGCTGCCAGGCGAGCTCGACTTAATGCTTCTGCAGACAGTCTGTCTTAACTACACTGAGTAGGAGGAGCACAATAGGGGGGGATTTCCGCTTGAGTTTTTTCGTCAGTTGACCGTTTCCTCTAACTGTAAACTTAACCTTGTCGTCATATTTTGGATCCTGAAATGTCCAGAAGTGGTTCAAAATGTACACAATTTACTCTAGGATATCAATTTCAATGGGCAGCTGCTGTGAATATTAAAGTTCAGTTGACCATCAGTGGAGGGAAATTTACTTTTAAGTAAAATTACAGTAGTCAAAAACTGCAAAAAAGTACAAAAACTGCATTAAAAGTAAGTTCTACATTTGAAGAAATACACTTTATATGTCAAGAATGAGTCACTTGTTACAATTATTTAATGGCAAGAGGTAAAAAATATTTTATTCCACCTGTATGGGCGACAGCAGATACACTATTATGATATTATATTATAGGTGCATTCAATATGCACGCAGCTTTTTATTGTTGTAGCCAGAGCTAATTTTACCCTAAGTATTTTATTCATTTAAGAAACTCAGGTCTGCATTCATACCCTCATACCCCCAGGGGCTCCTCTGCACTCAAGTTCATGCCCCCCAAACAGCTTTAATTTTATTTCGGCTAGATAATGCTGCTGTCTGGTGGAGACCTTGTACCTCCTTTTTTTGTTTTTGGGCATACTAAGTATCCAACAGTGATCATAATTATCAACATCAAGTAGAATGGGTCAAGCCTTGTGTCGTATATCTGTGGAGCCTGACAAAGTAAAAAAAAAAAAAAAAAAAAAAAAAAGAAGAGCACACACACTTTTTTTTCTCATTGAATCATTGAAGGTTCCTTTCAGCTCAAGGGCTCCTGGACACTTGCCCAGATTGCCCATATGGTAGATCCGCCCATGATGAAACTCATTCTATATTTTGTACGTAAACTCCTAATCTGAGAAGTATCTGCACATAAATGTAGTGCAGTAAAATATACAATATTTTCCTTTGAAATGAAGTGAATGAGGTAGCAAAAAATATTAATGTAGCCATCTTATTTAAAGTCCACCACCAATTTCACAATATTTGCAAATTCCAAATGTATTAGTCACAACTGCATCTGTGAGTGATGAGTGGATTACAATAGAGGGATTATTGTCATGGACCACACCTCTTCCACGGTAAGGACTAAAACCCCATCTGATTTTTAGAAGGGATTCCCCATAAAGTTTTCATGGGGGGGATTTCCTACAGGGTCATTGTCTAGCTGTTGATATGAGAACGCACAATAAGCATTCAGGCAGGCACTTCGCTACGCATGTGTGGCAGTTCGGTGGGGGCTAGACTCTTTGTGGGCAGTCCCCTTGGGCAACAAGCTGGGGCATGAGTTTTCTTGGAAATGTGTGAAATGGTGCCCCCTCTGGGTTGCAACGCCTCGGTGTGGTCAAATGAAGCAGTGAAAGGTGCAAAGGTTGTGGTTAACAGTGATTGCAGGTCTTGTGGGCTTCTTTTTTTTTAACTTTTCCAGCTCATTAATCTCTCTCTCATTCATTTAATTTCTTTCTTTCTTCCTTTCTAATTCTTTTTCTTTTCTAAATCTTCCTCCTGTGAAGTTTTGTAAACTTAAATATCAAGTGTTGTGTTAAATTGATGCTGAATATATGGACATGACATGGTTAGTCACTGTCAGTTCGGTTGTTGACGTGGTAATGCAGATATGAAAGTTCATACCTTGGCTAAAAAGACGTATTGGCAGATGGTCAAAAGTCTGAATATCGAGTTACTGAAAGTGCAAAAGGGCAAAACACCGTCTTGAGTAGAACCAGTATGGAGCTGCAGGTGTGAACAGACCGTTTAACAGGAAGCCCAAGCACAGCAGTAAGCTCCTCTGCAGGAAGCAACTCCAGACACATTACTATTTTTAAAAAGGCGATAGACAAAAAGATAGAATGATGACTTTTTCACAGAAAACTGCCAAAATTTATGACAAGCCCATAGCTCATAGGCTGTCCCCCCAAAAAAGAACAATAGTAACGAGAACTAACCAATAAATTTGCAAGAATCAGAACAACACCCAAACTGCAGTTGAATATAAGGGATTGGAAACATACATTCAGGGCCATTCTACCCTAACCCTTTTTCTATGGAACTCTAGAGCGAAGTCCGCAGCTGTGAATCAAAACTCACAACACTCAATCTGTCATTCTGAAACAATTCATGTGGGTGACTAATTGATGCAGTGATACTGTCATAATGCGATGATGCGGTCACAGGTGTGTGTGTGTGTGTGTGTGTGTGTGTTCATTCAGTGTTCTAGAATGGCATGGAACGCGGCTCGGCCAATCACGACCAAGCATTGGAACTATGTGTTTGTAGCCAAATTCTAAACATGTTACATTTACATTCTAATTTCAAAAGTAGTCAAAGCCTAATATCAAACTGTCAGAAGATGGAAAAGAGACTCTGAAATGAACCGTCCCCACAACAATAGAAAGTTCATTTAAAATTTAAATGAAGCAACCGGGAGAGTTAGCTTGTCAGTGTTGCTAATAATGATAAGTGTTTTTTTTAGCTAGTTCTGCTAACAGACAAATTGATTGTGTTATGTATTCTTGTCTTGTTTTGTGTGTGTGTGTGTGTGTGTGTGTGTGTGTGTGTGTGTGAGTGAGACCTGCCAGGGGACAACATATGCAAATTAGCAGTTGTGCTAACTCTGGTGCATTTACATCCATATTTATTGATACCTGTGTCCATTAATGTGCAATGTCCCTTTTAAATAAATAAAATAAATAAATAAAGGTGACGTCAGATAACTTGAGTCAGATAAGCAAGCACACAACATCTTTCTCTCGCTCAAATTCAAATCCAAAATCGCTTCATTGGCACAAATGTCACAATAACAACATTGCCAAAGCATAGTCAGTGAAACAAAAATAATAAAACTAAATAGCATTAACATAACATTAAGCTTGATTAATGTGAAATATAAACATCTGTGTACATATACACAATATCCTATGCGTGTATTTGTGTTTTGTTCACCTTAGGTTGTGGCATGCTGATGCATATTAGGCAGAAAGATACAACCTGTCCACTTCTCTTAAGAGCATTTTTAATTTCAGGAGGTCATAAAGCTCTTTGAAATCTGAAATGTTATAGTCTCTTTCCTCTGTGTGTCCTTTTGGTCACTATATTTCTGTTCTGGTGTTTAAATGTGGCTGTTGTGTATTATCCCTCCTAATGTGCTGCAGGTTGATGGCCTGGACACTGCAGCTGATGTGTTATTCAGTTATTAGTGTATTGCTGATTCAGCAGCCTGTTGATGTTGTGTGATGTGTGAATGAGCTTGTGCACAAGGTCTGCGAGATTTTATTTTCTCTGCGCTGAATATAAAGAATAATGAGCTTAAAGTAACAAGAATGGCTAAGGCTGTGTTTCTTGTATATGTAGAGAAGATTGTGTCATATATGATACATACATACTTTTTAAAGGGATCTGTGTAGAGCTGCAACGACTGATCAACTGCTATTCTTCAGTCAGAAATGCCAAATATTCACAAGTCCAAGACTTTTCAAATGTGATCATTTGTGTTTTTTCTTGTTATTACAATACTGGAAATTTAGTATTTTAGGGTTTAATACTTTAGGATAGGTGTTGTCTACCATTTTATCATGTTTTATTGACCAAAAATAATCAATAATACAATTTATAGTTAGTTGCAACCTGTGAATGTTTAATGTTCAGCCTTTTTAGTATGCAGTACTGCTCTGTACATGTATAAGAGTGTACAGTCTGTATACTAAGAAAATACATGTGAAGTAAGCTGTTATCACAATAGACAATGCTATAAATCTGAAGTTGTTGACTGTTGGGCAAATGACTCATCGTTAGTGTTAGGATGTGTCTGACGTGGCCTCTGAAACGCTCCACTGCTCCAATAAGTGCTTAGTTTCTGTATTGATTTAAATCTGCAACTAATTACTATTTTCGCTTGCCAACTATTTTTCGAAATGATTGTTCATTTTGTCAATAAAATATTTTTTTTTAAATGGTGAAAAGCCAAAAAGCAAGTTCTTAATAAATTAATTTAACTCTTTCCTTCTGGGAAATTCTAGTTGTCCTGTTTTACTCTCATATATATATGCAGTGTTTTTATGAAGAATATTAAAATAAAGCTGTGTACTTTTTTCTCAGGTTTCTCAGGTCTTTTTTTCTTAATAGTTTTGTTTAGATAATTCCTATTTCCTCTTATGTTCGGTAAAATGTTGCCTCAACTGAACTTACCATCATGTAAATCCTGAACCTTTGTCATTCCTGTAACTTGAAAAAAAAAAGTGCACACTACTTGCTAAACTGTACTCCCACTCAAAACATGTGATCTCATTTTTAGAAGCCAGTCACCTGATTCATGAATGTCATTACAAACTCTCTTTAGTGTTTTTTCTTTGTTGACATTTTTGGTCTGAAGCTGTGACCGGGAAGCAACGTGTGCTGCGGCTGGGAAACAAACAATGGACTGTGGCCGAGAATTGTGTTTTTTTTTAAACTTGTCCTTATTTTCACCTTTGGACTTCTAAAAAGCAAAAGAGGGAAGTTATGTTCTGCTTTTGCACTGGAGTTTGTTTTCTGCTCCTCTGTTGAGGAAATAATGTTTTAGTTGTCTGTGTGTGTGTGTGTGTGTGTGTGTGTGTGTGTGTGTGGGTTTGTGCTCGGGAGTGGGAGACTGGTTGTTAAATGTCTCGTGATTGATTGGGGGGGGGGTATATTTTTAGTCAGATAGCATCGTGACATCCTTATAAGGTAGCCCGGGTTATTCAAATAGAAATCAGCCCACAGTCTTTTACAGGAAACAGAGAAAGTTAGAAAAGGTCTAATTTTAAGTGATGTAGTACCTGTTAACTCATTTGCAATAAAAAACAATGAATGCATGTACATTGCTTTATAATTCTACATATTGGACCTTTTAATGAGTAAAGACCCTCACTATGTTGGTATTAAACATGATGAGGAGGATACCTTTATTTCCCATTTAAGTGTTCTTGTTTCTCTTTCTTCCTTCCTGATCCTCAACGGCAGCCTTTGTTACAAACCACAGTTATTCAAACTAACTAATTTAACCACCATGACTGTTAGCCATGAGTAACATAACTGTCTCTCATGTTTTTACATATTTTTTTATCTTTCACCTTTTATTAAAAATCCCCTATACCTTTTCACTCCATATAAGGAGATGTGCACTGAAATACAACTTGGACTCCCACTACAGTCTGATGCAATGTAATGAAGATGAAGTGTCACGTGACATGTACAACACCAGAATTAAGTGTACTATGTGTGATAATTATATACAGTGGTTTTTAATGATGTGCTCTCTTCCTCTTTCTATGCAGCACTTCCTTTTTTGGTCTGAATGCTTCATGTGAGTATTTATGATCTTTACCTCGGTGGTTCTATGTAATCTATATAAGTCCATTTAAAAACATTTCAATAGTCAAATACTGATCAGTGAAATGTAAAGAAACAATATTTGCATTTATTACTAATAGAAACACCATAAATAATATAATTTCAATATACAACAATGAACAAATCAATAATTAGTCAATGTATGTCAAACAAACAATGTAAGGCAAAGGCAAGAATGAATAATGGATAATTAGTTTAGTTTAAGTTTATTTATTTGTTCTTTAAAATGTCAGTAAAAGGTAAAACATGTTGATCACTGTTTACTAAAGTCCACAACCCAAATATATTCAATTTACTGTCATAGAGGACAAAAGAAACTAGAAGATATTTGTCTTTAATAAGAATCTGGAATCAGAGAAATATGACTTATTTTATTAAACAACGACTCAAAGTCAAGTTTTGATTATCAGAAAAGTTGGCAATAAATTTCCTGTCAATCAGCTAATCACTGCAAAAATAGAAGAAGATAAAAATAAAGGTGAAAACAGAATATTAACACATATTCTTCTTCAAATCAGGCCCGTCGACGGAAAATATTTTGTAAGAATACGATGAAAATGTAACTTTACAGTGAAATTCATATGGATACTTTCTGTGCAGACATCTCAGCAAAACCAAATGATCTCCTCCAGTTTTAAGATGAATATAAAATACTGAATACTGAATAATAATTTGTACCTGATCTGTTTTTTTTTTCTCTTCACAAAAAAGTTGAGTTTTCTCATTAATATCGTTAAAATTACATCTCCTTCTTCTCGCTCAGTAAATATTCTATAAATCTATAAATATGCACACATTTTTCATTTGAAAGGTTTAACTGCTGGACACAAGATGTATCTCACACTACAGCAGTATTGGATCTGCAACATACAACCGTATTTGTAGTAAAACCATAAATTACAGCAGCTGTCACAGGAGTCTTTTTTTTAAGTTATAGTATAAAAGTAAAAATTTAAAGAAAAAAAGAAAGAAATATAAGAGAGAAAAACAAGAAACCATACATAAATGTGCTCTTTGGTGTTAAAAAAGTGTTGTTTTTCTTTTAGGTTGAACACATCTGTTGAAAAGGATCAGGTAAAGTAAATAATGTGCAATGATTGACAGTTTAATACATTAGTTAAACATTTACAGGTGAGGATTACTGTACCCTGCACTTTAGCACTGGTCACACTTTAACACTGTTAAATGTAACTCGCTGTTTTATTTATGTGAAATTCAATACAGATCTTTTAAGAAACGGAAGGTAAGGTCATTTACATATGTGGTCAAGATTGGTTTTCAATAGTCTTATAGTCTTAGTTGGTCATGATTTAGTCACAATACTTATTGACTCCTGATGTGATATTTGCTTTCTGTCTGTTTGACATTGTGTGGGTATTTTTGTGTTAGTTTCTTTTTATTGTTTGTCCACTTTTAACATTTTTTTTACTAATTTATTTTTCTTTTTTTTTTATTATTTTTATTTATTTTATTTTATTATTTATTTATTATTATTTTTTATTTTATTTTTTCTTCTAACTTATTCTTGGTTATTGGTATGCTTTTTATTTTTATTTTTTTCTTTGGTGTTTAGATGTTTGTGGAGGAAAAGTTTATACCTTGTTTCTGTGTATTAATCTTAAAATCAATAAAAAAATAAGTGGAAAAAAAAAGAAAAAAAGATTGGTTTTCAAACTATTTACGATGTCACAACTCTTGCTTGTAGGCCCGCCCCTTAAAATGTGATTTTTAATGAGCACACAACTTTCTACTTTCAGCAGCATGTCTGTGTCAAACTGCTCTTACATTCATTCTGCACAGAGAAGCTCAAACACCCAACTGACAGAAGAAGAATAAATACATATTTTTGAGCGGAGGGGGACTTTAAGGATTTTATTGTATATTGTATTAATATTGGTAAGCTGGGCGTCCTAGCTCTCTCTCATGGATAAATCAAAGAGAGAGCAACAGCTAAAGCCCTCTGTGCTGCGTGTGGAGACATGTTAACTGCTTTGAAATGTTTGCTATTTTGCAGAGAAAGCTTCTGTCTTGGAGTGGGTGTGGCTGACTGAGTTACCTATAGGATGTAACTCGAGCTGAAAGAGGGCGGAGGAAGAAAGAGTGAAACAAATCACAACAAATTTCCTTCTTCCATGTCAGAGGAGCAGAACTCTGTCTAAGGTTTGAACAGGGTGGAGAAAAAAATCCCTCTAGACTGAAACACCCTCCGCATCTTTGCTGCAAAAGAGGAACTGTTTCATGGATTAACGAGCTGCATGGATTTTTGTGTGAAATCAGAGTCATTATGCTGAGTTTAGGGACAAAGAAGAAAGACAATCTATCTAGAATGGATAGAGCCATTACAGCCTTGCCTCAGGTAAGATTTCAGTTTACATACCTGGACAGCATTGAATAGGAAGTTGTTTTAACTGCAAGAGTCAAGATGCAATTGACCATGTTTGTGAAATTGTAATCAGTGCATCTGCAGGTGAGTCATTAAATAAAAAAAAGAAGCTTTACAGTATTCTAGGTTCCAGTGAAAGCAGCCCCCTTGCTTTCATTAACGTCAGGTCTCCAGCAGAAAGACGACACTACAGTTTACTTCCTCTATTTGACTTGACTTCCCTGCTGTCAGTAGTTTCCCACATTACTGAGGTCTTATTTACCTAGAAATGTGGCACCCAGTGACTAATTTAAGGAAGGACTCTATGTTCCTGTAACAGCATATGTTCAACAGATGCAGATGGTGATTGTCCTTTCCAGTGTTAGTTCCTCTTTATTTCCAGTGAACTGAGACTGTCACATGTTTCTGCTGCTCATTTTGTGACAGAAAGGAAATCAGTTTAATCTTGTTTTTCTTATCAACAACCATGCATATCTAAAAAAAAAAAAAAACCCATACTTTATCAGTGCTGTTGAAGCAAAGTACTGTATGAAAGTCAGTATAAGGCCAAAGAAAAATGTGACTACTTAAAAGGGCTAGACATGACACTTTGAAGAGTTCTAGTGATTTCAACCACACAACCACAACTTTTCTTTCAAGGGAAGTTCAAGACAACAGCCTTTATACAGCAACAGCCTTTATATACCTCATGGTACTCCATTATCAGTGACCTAATTGGCACGTTACAAGGGTACACCAGAGTTCATCACACTTGACTTAACACTAGAAAAAAATGAGTCAACTGAAATTAAACTGCCTTGTTTTGTCCTCTAGGGCATGCACATCTGCTCTGGAAATGAATTGTCGTTTGTTCACCTGTGAGGAAAAAAGAAATCATGTATATTTTAGAACAGGGGTGTCAAACATGCGGCCCGTGGGCCAGAACCGGCCCGCCAAGCAGTGCAATCCGGCCCACTTTCCTTCCTGTGTTCTTTTCCTTCCATCTGTCCTTCTTCCCTTTCTTCCTTCTGTCCTTCCTTCCATCTGTCCTTCCTACTTCCTTTTATCCTTTCTGTCTTCCTTCCATCTGTCCTTCCTCCCTTTCTTCCTTCCATCTGTCCTTCGTCCCTTTCTTCCTTCTGTCCTTCCTCCCATCTGTCCTTCCTACCTTTCTTCCCTCCTTCCTTTTTCCTCTCTTTCCTTCCTTCCCTTCTTATTTCCTTCCCTCCATCTTTTTAATGATCCAGCCCACATTAGATCAAATTGGTCTGTATGTGGCCCTTGAATGAAAATGAGTTTGACACCTCTGTTTTAGAATGATTTGATTTCATGATGGTGCCCCCTACAGTATTTTTGTATTATTAGTTTTGATGAAATCCCATCCCATCATCCACTTATGTAGCTGGAGATCATATTTCAATGCAGCAAACCAAATCTTTGTTTAAAGCATCATGGCGTTGAATCAAAGGTCACACTGAGCCTGATTGCATCCTGATACTTAACACAAGAACCACAGACTCTGAACATAACAACTTAACTTGTTGAACAGGTAGTTACAGTAACAGTTAACCTGCTAGATAATGTCAATCAAACAACAAAACTAGTTTTAAAGACATGTTGATATTATCTTTGACCGCAAAGATGGATGATTAGATGTTATTTCAGTTGTGCTTTATACACAGTTGTGACATTATATTTAGTGTATATACTTAAACTGTAAGGGCTACAAAGAAATGGACAAGTGGGTCAAGCTAAACAGTTGAACAGTATAGACCAGGGGTGTCAAACTCATTTTCATTCAAGGGCCACATACAGCCCGATTTGATCTGATGTGGGCCGGATCAATAAAAGGAAGGAGGGAAGGAAGGAAGGAAGGAAGAAAGGAAGGAAGGACAGATGGAAGGAAGGAAGGACAGATGGAAGGAAGGAAGGAAGGAAGGAAGAAAAGACAGACAAAAAGATGGAGGGAAGGAAGGAAGGAAGAAAGGGAGGAAGGACAGATGGAAGGACAGAAGGAAGGAAGGAAGAAAGGAAGGACAGATAGTCAAGGATGGACAGGCGGAAGGAAGGAAAGAAGGGAGAACAGAAGGAAGGAAAGGGAGGAAGGGCAGATGGAAGGAAGGACAGAAGGAAGGAAGAAAAGAAGGAATGAAGAAAGGAAATAAGGAAGGTAGGGAGAAAGGAAGGAAGGACAGATGGAAGGAAGGAAGGAAGAAGGGAAAGAAGAAAAGACAGACAAAAAGATGGAAGAAAGGACAGAAGGAAGGTAGGGAGGAAGGACAGATGGAAAGAAGGGAAGGAAGAAAAGACAGACAAAAAGATGGAAGGAAGAAAGGATGGAAGGAAGGAACAAAAAAAGGAAATAAGGAAGGTAGGAAGGGTAGATGGAAGGAAGGGAAAGAACACAGGAAGGAAAGTGGGCCGGATTGCTCCCCTCGGCGGGCCGGTTCTGGCCCACGGGCCACATGTTTGACCCCCCTGGTATAGACTATACTCTCTTTACTGATGATGTATGCTATAAAATAGAGTTATTAATGTTTTTGTTTGTGGTTTCAGCTGAGCAACGAGATGCAGCTGAGCATCATGAACAAGGTGAAGAACGGAGAGTTGTCCATCGAGGATGCTCTGAACCAGGCCAGGAAGGACCAGGAGCAGCTGTTCAAAAAGCACAGTCTTGCTGAAGAGGTACCGGCATTTAAAGTAGACATATTGTAGAAAGGGAGATTTCTATATTTCTCTTTTGATTTTAAAGCAGGTGTAAGTATTATATAGATACTGTGAAAGTACCAAAATACCCATTCCACACAGAAAACTGTCCCTGTTTTTAAATAAATGAGCCAATTGGACTTCTCTATGGTTAAGATTACACAACAGTATGCTCAGCGGCTCCCCCCTACTCTAACGGGAACCCCAGCCCTTCCTGAGAGAAACTAAATCTGCTTATTCCTGGTATTCACCTACTTTATGTGCACTCCTTTCTTTCAGCTCAGTGTGAGAATCTCCATTGTGGGATAGGGTTAGAGATTTTGCTGTCATTTATTGCAAGACTAGTTCCTCTCCTTCTCTTCTCTTTTCTCATTTCCTCTCCTCTCCTTTCCTTCTACCCTTCTCTCCTCTCCTCTCTTCTCCTCTCCTCTCTTTTCCTCCTCCCCTCTCCTCTCCTTCTCCCTCTCTTCTCCCCTCGTCATCCTCTCCTTCTCCTCCTCTTCTCTCTTACCCTCTCCTTCTCCTTCTCCTTCTCCTTCTCCTCCTCCTCTCCTCTCCTTTCTTCATTCTCTCTTCTCCTTCCCTCTCCTCTGAGCATGCACCACTCAGAAAACAGCCAATTAGCAGTGAGCATATAACAGACCCTGCTGTATTCACGCCTTGTGCAGCTGTAACTCTTTGTGCTTTTTGACCAAGAAAACATGCAAAAGTTTGTAAGTAGTCGACAAAAAAAAATTAAACTTGGAAATAAGTATATTATGACCTCTTTAAACCAGACGCCTTTTTTTTTTTTTTTTTAGAGCAAACGTATCAGCCACTCAATACATGAAATCAGATAAATATAGCTGCTTCATGTCAGACTACTTATCACACAGATGACAGAAGCTGATTAAACCTAAACTTGGACTTTGAACAAGGAAGTATGTTCTTACAGGAAAAGTGCGTCATTTTACAAAATACATTTACTGCCAATAAAGTTAGACCACTCTTTATTCCTGTGCTTTGTTAATTAATGCCTTGAATATTGTTTGTTTAAACTGTACACGCACAGAGTTGTGTGTTTGATGCACTGATGTCCCAGAGTCTTGTCGTTGTCGCTTTGAGGTTTCCAGGCTTCTCAGATGAGACGCACAAAAGCCTTGAGCAGTTGGATGAGCACATTTTAATTTTTACACAATTCTGTTTTTGTACTAATTAGACAAACAAAGTACCAATTGCTAGTTGGTGTATTCATTAAACATTAGAGAAAGCCAAGCAAGCTGTTTCCCTTTGCTCTCGGTCTTTGTGCTAAGCTAAGTTAACTGCTTCCAAACAACCAGGTCTGTACTTAAACACAATGACTAATATCTTTTCATCTCACTCTCTGCCACGATGACATGTTGTCTAGTCTAAACTCGACCTTAATTGCATCCTGTATTGTTTTTTTTAAATGACCTACTTTAAGCTCAAAGAAAAACCTGTATTTTACAATCACAGTCTTGATCCCCGTATGTGCCTCTTCTCCTCCCTGTTGTTGTGTTAACAAGCTGCTCGTCATGTTTGACGGGTATTAAACTAAATCTGTGTCTGACCAGTGTTTTTCTCCCAAAGGTGCTCTCATGAAGGAATGTGACAAGTGTCTTTTGTTCTACATGATAACAGGAAGACGCTCTTTAAATAACCTTGTTTTTCCATTCCTATGTTAATTGTTAAAAGAAGGTGCTTTCCCGTCAGGTATGTATGACCTCAGTTTTGTGTTTTTGGTGTGGCTATTGTTTCAGGAACAGCTCCCCACACAATACAACTTCAGTGTTCACAAGCATGGCCGCTACAGGTGGCAGAAGCGGGTTTTTCAGGTGAGTTAAAGTGACAAAAGCAACATTAAAGCTTAATGTAGCCCCAGTTTTTTTCAGCACATGTATTAACATACATTCAGGTCACAATGATAACATAATAATCCCTATAAAACAATTAAAGGGAAATGTTTGGAATACACAGACTCCTCCAACGGTCTCCCAACCATGTGGAAAAAAATATTCTGTACTCTGCAAATAGTTTAAACTTTTTCCCTGAGCACCGTTCTCTATCCAGGTAGCCAGAGGGCTACCTTCTTTGAACAGAGGCATGGCTTGGGAAAAGGGTTAAAAGTATTTTTTATCATTCAGTGGACAGGATATTTTTTCATCCAGATGGTTAGAGGAGTCTTTGAGGAAACATTTTGGGTTAATTATCTTTTAGAGAAACGGATGGTTACTTCTGTGATCTGGATGTAGGCGAACACATGTGAGGCACAATCTGGGTCTAGACACAGTGATACCTCGAGTGTCAGCATGCTAACATATTGTTTAGCAGGGATGCTCATCATCATTATTTTAGGTTGTAACATTTTCTAGCACTAAATAAAAGTACTGGAGTTGATTTAAATGTTATTTGTCCTTGCATATATTTGGTCTGAATACCTGATATGGTTTTTATATACTGTGTAAATACATGAAAGATCTATAAAGTTATCACAATTCATCCTGAGGGATTTAGGAATGTCTTAGCAACATTTTTAGAGGAGGTAGGTAGGGGAAGTCAGAAGGATTCATCCTCTGGCCTCCATGAAAGCCTGAACAAAAATTCATGGAAATCTATCTGATAGTTTTTGAGATATTGTTCTGAACCAAATAAGTGGACCAACAGACAGAGATACCAACCTCTAGAAACCCTCTGCTAGCAGGGCTGAGATCCACAATGACCATTTTCACTGAGTTACATGCAGTAGTCTATATGTATAAATAATGTACACATGCACTAATACTGTAAATGAAACTCTCCCATTGTGAACATTCAGATTGATTTTAAGACCAAAATGCTGTGCAGCATCGAAAAAGGCATCGTCAAGCGCCAACTCCCCTTCACCCTGGTTAAGAGTTGTGATGATGGCGTCGGTTCCAGGTTCTCTATTTCTTTTAAAGGACATCATGACTATGAACTGGAGGCCACTTCACTGGCGGACAAACACAAGGTGAATCTGTACTATTTATACTGAGAACAAACCTGTTGGACCTGTTATGCAAAAAAATATGTGAAGAGGAAGCAGAATGTAATTCTTCATTTTTTGGCTGGTGATTCTGTGTTTTTGAACAGATGATGCAGCTTGTGAATCAGATTATATACGGGAACATATACGAAGCTCCTGAGGAGGGCAATGAAGAAACACATCAGCAGCCTCAAGCATCACAGAGTCTTCGCGAAGGCGTCCTGTTGCTGCACAGAGGCGGCCTGGCGTCTTTCAGATGGGTGAAGTACGCATGTGTCCTCATTACTGTAGCACTGCTATTTTACATCTTTATAATGAGATTATGCTTTAGAGCTACATGACCTAATGTATACATCTTTTCAAACATCAGGACTTTGTGCCTTTTCTGTTCAACATACTGTATGAAGTCAAAGCAGTCTGTATGTATTGTGAGTCTGTATTGTGCTCACACTGGAGAAGAGACACAATCAAATACACATCCAGACATAATAATTGATGTCTGTTTTTCCCCCACTACAAACTTAAATTACTTTTTTTTTGTATTTCGGAGCACAAAATCATAAAGTTACACATCTTGAGCTCCAGATGAAATTAAGACGAGTTGTACGGTGAGTGGGAGTGAAAATATACTCAGAACGTAAACACAAAGGAAATGGAGGCGCTCTTCAGAACAGTTAATCAATTGTTTGACATGTTTTAAAATACGCTTGTTCACTTTCTAGCTGAGAGTAGAAGGAGATTGATACCTCTGTCGCTACAGTGGTACTGATATATTTTCATCTAAGTCTGCGAGAAAGCAAGCAGGTGAATTTCTCATAATGTACAACTGTTCTTTTGAAACAAGTTAATATGATGTGAGACACCAAAACAAGAGCTTGGAAAACAAACAAAAGAAATAGAGCTGCAAGTTATTTCTATTATCAGTTAACCTGCAGATTAATGTCTTGATTCATTGTTTCATCTGTAAAATGTCAGAAAATAGTGAAAATTGCCAGTTATAATTTGTTACAGCTCCTTCAAATGTCTTGTTTTATCTGATCAGCAGTCCAAAACCTAAAGATAATGAAATCATATTGGTAATATAATAATAATATAATAATATAATATAATATGGTCATATTCAAGTAGCTTCAATCAACAAATCTTTAGCGTTTTCATTTTTAAAGTGATTTAAATGATTATTTGATTATAAAGATGGTTGACAAGCAATTTCCTGTCGACAAATTGATTAAACATCTCATTTATAAGTTAAATTAAAAATGGCGGAGTCACAGTTTGATTTCCATTGGTGCTCTTGTTGGAATTAGGATAAAGGTCAGGTCCTGTTGTGGTGGCTTATAGTACACATTACTGCTTCTTCTTTTCTGTTCCAGATATGAGGCCAAGCTCCACCGAGGCCAGCTAATACTGAGGCGAGCTGTTGCCAACGGTGACACAACTTCCTCCCATGTGCCCATGCCCATCGTGATTCACTTGTCAGACGGTGACACCAGCGTACAGACATCTCATAGCCCCGATACTTTCACCCTGATCACCCACAAGAATGAGTACCAGTGAGTGAAGAAGATCATGATGTTGAAATATCACTACAGCAAGCAGTTAATGAATCCATCACATCTGCTGTGTTCGCTTTCAAAAGTAATTTACTGTCGTGTGATAGTGTCTATTTTCAGTTAGCGGTCTATAAATCAAACTCCTCTGCCAGTGATAGCCCATATTTATTTGTTATTATTTATTTTATTATTTATTTTAATTTTATTATTTATTAATAATTTATTGTAATTTTATTATTTATCTATTTATTTTAATTTTATTATTTATTTATTATTATTTATTTTTATTTTATTATTTATTTATTTTGATTGTGTTATTTATGTATTATTATTTATTTATTTAAAATATATTATTTATTTTATTTTTATTTTATTATTTATTAATTATTTATTTTACTCTTTTTTTAGCAGTTATGAGGCAGCCTTGTTTGGGCAATAAAGTCATAAATATAGTCCTATAGAGTGTTAATTATCAAACTTACTTTACTGATATGGGAGGTTGAGTCAAGTTTCATTGATTTATTCCAGCTTCAGGATTCCTGTATCAGAACAAACCACTGCTTCAGGGACTGGACAGAGGGAGCAGGAAGACTGGGCCCACGCCATCCAGAAACTCTGCACACACTGGAAGAGGAAGTCCAGGGGTGAACATATGTTTGTGGAATTGGAAACAACAACTCCACGACAGCTCAGCATAGTCGAAGACGCAGAGGACGACGATACAGATCCAGAGTCTCGTGGTGAATCTAGTGGCGGGAATATAACTAATAATAATAACCCCCCAGTTGATGATGGTGGGGATCAGTTATCAGCTGATCATGTAAGCCCCTCAGCAGATCAAACAAAGCCAGTCCCTAAACCTTGCAACCCTACTAAGACTGCCAGTCAGGATATCGGACCTGATGTTTTGCCTCCTGTCATACCACCACCGCCCTCTCCCGGTGTTGCCCTACGTTCACCCACCTCTCCTGCACCCATACCCTGCCACATGGCCCTCATACCCCACTCTCCTGCTACTTCCCATGAACCAACCTCCCCAGTTGTGAAAATCCCCACACCTCCAAATATCCCGGCCCCTCCACCTTTACCTTTTACATTTAAGACACTCTTAAAGAAAAAGCGCACCAAAGCTTTCCATTGGGACGTTGTCAGCTCAGAGAAGGTAACAGTCACTTCATTAAGACACCAAATTACTATATTTTCATAGTTAAGTATATAACACGTACAAATGGTCTCATTAGTGTGTGCTATTCAAGTTTAAATGCAGTGTTTATATTATTTTTGAATACACAGAAAGGTCAGTTTCACTTAGCGTTTCTCATAATGCATCATTGTTGGGAATTACTCTTTATTGTGTCTGTCAGCTATTGCTTCCCCAGTGTTATTCTTCTTCTTTTTTTTGTAACGTTAACATTGATTTCTTCATAAAATGGAGTTGTCTCGCCGCTGAATTAATTTGTTTCTTGGCAGATTGCAAAATCATTTTGGATACAAGAAAGCACCAAGAGGATTGAAATCGACACATCGAGCTTATACGAGCAATTTGCTGTTAAAGATCTGGGGACGTTTGGTGCAACTGAGCCGAGTAATACCCAGAATATCATGCTCAACCAGAAGATTGCACACAACTTCAGTGAGTAGTCCAACAATGAATATCCTACTGAGTGTTGAGTGTTGCTTTTTTTTTTTTTAAATATTGCCGCAACAGATAATTCCCAGCGTTTTATAAGGGAGACATGGGATTTCCTCCGCGAAATAAAAGCTATAATATCCATGTTATAATAAAAAGACATGCCTCCTGATTAAGTCAAATTAAGGAGCTTATTTCCCTCAGTGAAACAGAAGTTGTGGTGTGAAATGATCTCATTCTTTTCACGACCACCAGGGGGAAGAACCACACAGAGAGACAGCAGAGCTTTATGGAGAGGCAGTGCTCAATGTCAGACTCTTTAATTTCAACATATTAGACTTTAATTGCCCAATTAAGTGAACGTTGACCTGATGAGTCTTATAGAGAAGGCCTGTAAATGATGTCATTTTGCTCTTTTAAAATGATGATTGAGGCTATAATGATGCCCCAGCAGGTGTAAAGCAGATAAATGGAAGTTCCTCCTGTGTGCCTGCAGGGGGCAGTGTGTCACCAATCCAGCAGTCCCCATAACTGCCCCTATAATCTGCAGAGCTATCATGAAGTGGAACATATTCTATTTCTCATCTAATGGCTTTTCACTTTTGATTAACTGAATGTACACGGCTTGTATATTTCAAGACCCAAGCCAGGGGAGAACATTTCAGAAGCTTCCTCTTCACAGTTACTCCAAGTGGCACACACACTGTGAAACGATACAGATGTGGTGGTGGGTGGCTGCTAAACGGAATCAGTGTAAGTGTGCAGACTGGCAACATAATTAGGGTTCACATATTCATAAAATATGAATAAGGAATCTGAGCGACAGTGACAGCGATTTCCTGTCTGATACAGAATACCCCTGCTTTCAGAGTTTTTTTTTTTTTTTTGCTCCTCTCTGACCTGGAAACTTTGGTTGTGTCAGGAGCGGGAGCTGAGTGATGACAGCCTGCAGGCAACCCGAGGCCATGCATCTTTCTGCTGCAAGCTTTGGCAAAAATCAGACATTTGAAGAACAAGGGGGAACCGTCTCGCTGTCTCTCCTAATTTGGTCCTTTTAACACGAGTATAGATTGTGACATTTCTTATTCAGTGGGAAGTTTTAGTCAATGAGAGCTTTTTTTCTTTGTAGAATGGGATAGAATAGAATGGGATCAGAAAAGAGGTGGGGTTTTTTTTGTTTTTTATTTGCCTGTATTAAACCACAGAAACTCCCCCCAGGATTCAGTTCTCATTGACAGGGGCGTCTAAACATTACTATAGGGACCGGGGCTACAGATGTTTTGAAAGGCCCCACTCGTTCTCCCTTCACAATATGCCAAGGCAACATTAATTCAGCACACTGTGTCAATGAACAGCGACAAACAGATAATGGAGTGACCTCTTAATCAGTAAGATAAGATAATAAGATAATACGGCAGCAATAAGTCAAGACAAAGCCACGTTATCAGCCACGTAAGCCGGTGTTTTAGATCTAATAGTGACCATGTTAACGTCCTTATGAATATCTTAATGTGTCTTTTACTGAGATTTCATTACATACTCATCTCTGTCTCTTAGTTAACGATTTACAAGTGAAATTGTGTGCTGAGTAAGAAGCATTCACCTCATTATTTTTAATGGGTAAAAAAAAGTTGACCCATATTCACATTAAACTTAACTTGCTCTGTCACTGTGGACTCACACCGTGCAGGAACAAACTGTGTGGTGGTTGCACTTCTAGTAGCTTCCAGATTTGACCAGTCTGTTTAACTTGTGACCATCAGTGTGTGATACTGCAGTCAGATAGAGTGCTTCCTTCCTCTCAACAAAGAAACATTTAAAGAGATTAATTTCATAATGACAGTATCAGTATTAAATATAGATCATCTGACTGATACTCCATAGTGGACAGTAGCCTAAATGTTTTTATACTGACCGTGTAATCTACGAACAGCTCCCACAACATTTGAGTAAAAGTATCAAAGTCATGTGTGTATAATAAGATCTTATTATACATCCATAATCAAAGTAGATTAGTGCTTAGGCCATATTTTTTCAAACTAAGTTCAAGAAAGGCGAATGTTTTTATTTACAGAATTTAATAAGACAAAAATAATCTGATGAATATTTATTAAACTTATAATTGAAGTAAAAAGCAATTCCTGAGGACACCTACATGTTCTCTTGGTGTTTTCAGTAGCTGCCTTCACTACGAGAGCAAACACAACACATGCAACTGATACTTTTGTTGTCCTTTTCAATGTCTTTATATTTACAAGCACATGCACGTAGCCACTGAGCTGCATGAAAGCTTCTGCTGCTGCACTGCGCTGCCACGTTCAAACACGACGTAATGACGTAAATTATGTTTTCACAAAGAGCGTTGCAGCACCGTGAGAGGATTCACTCCTCATCATGTCTTTCCTCATGTCAGAAGTAGCTTACTTATAAATCTACATCATGTTTACTGTGTGTGTGTGTGTGTGAGTATGTGTATGTCTGTGTTTTTTTAAGCTCATGTCTCCTGATGCCCCTGGAGGCCTGAAGCCCGGGGCTTAAGCCCCAGTAAGCCCGTGCATTAAGGCTCCACCACTTACTGAAGCCAGATATGAAAAAAAAATTAGTTTTTAATAGGACTTCTCTTTCACTCTGTCTCTCTCTATCTCTTGGCATCCTTCATGCAGACTCCCTCCCCGTGCTTGTTTGCATGTTTATCACCACAAACCTGCCTAAATTTGTGCTGTTTATTCAGCTCATATCGTATTCTTTGCCACACTATTTATTCATCTGATCTCATTACACTGGGAGTCAGAATGCATGCGAAATCTTGCATTGTTTTTACAAAGATAGCGACAGCTCAGCAGAGAGTCAGACTCCACCTCGATCAGATAATATCACAAGTATGTGATCAATAATTAACAAACAAACTGAACTTTTAATTAGCATCAGGCGTAATGCTGGCACACTTACTGTTTCCAGAGCGACACTGAAAACATGATGTCGTTTGCAGCTACACAATGTTGCACATGGAGTTTGTACGATAGCATGAGTTGGTGGTTATGTCCCTGTTGTTTTGAGTAGTTTCCTCCAGTAATCAACATGATCCTTGTGGGCAACATCAGCTATATCTAGTCTATTAGACAATGCTGTATTCATGTATTTATTTATAGTATTTTAAGTGCTCTGCAGGAAACCAACAAATCTTAAGAAGGTTATAGCCTGTATTGATGATTTTTTATTGCAATCTTTAGAAAAATACCCATTGAGCAGATGAAAGATGGAGATACCGAGATTCTGTGTGTGTGTGTGTGTGTGTGTGTGTGTGTGTGTGTGTGTGTGTGTGGTGGGTATAGTTTTGCAACATTAATGTCCATGACTGGCTCTTCTCTACATGCTGCCACAAAGTTTAAATCAGTTTTAAGTTTTAATAAAGTCTGATGAAATGAAACGCCTTCACATAGAATCACCCGTCACCTTTGATGAGATCAGTGGTGTAAAAAGTATTCGCATATTTTACTTAAATGTCCCCTGCAGACATGTTTGAGGATGAATAAAAATACTGTGCTTGGAACAGTAATGTGTTTCTATTATGGTTATTACCTCCATTAATTAAGTTAAAATTGTTAACATGACATCTGCTCCTTCTCCCTCATAAAAATGTTCAAAATATATGAATATGGAGATATTTTTCAACTGCTGGACTCAAGTTTATATTAATTTGTATTAATCTTTGCTGACTGAATCTTTGCTATTTGTGACATATGAGGTAATTTAACCTCTTTGACGGTCAAACTTTTATTTAACGACGCCTCCAGTCATGTTTTAAGACATATACAAATCCTAATTTGTGTCTGATTGAAAAAAGAAAAAAGGATTATTTTCATTAATTTTGGAAAAATCCTTAAAATGAAATCTCCTCCTTCTCCCTCATGTAAAAATCCAAAAGCTGTGAATATGCAAGAGAAAGCTGAACTGCTGGACACAAGCTGTCTCCTTCTTTCAGTGAAGTGGAGGCTTCAAATTTGCATATCGCACTCCTACTTCAGTCCTACTGGACTTATATATACTGGACCAGCGTGGCTCCAAGCTTACATGTGATGTCGCTTGTTCAGGTTTATTTGTCATTCCAACAATATTATCAGCCACGTAAGCCTGTGTAACATGGTCTAATAGTGACCATGTTAACGTCCTTTATGAATATCTTAATGTACATATAGTGGGATGAAATTGCGTTTCTCAGCACCAGATTGTAAGAGAAACAGAATAAATAACTAAAAATAGCGAAGAATCACATGAGAACAATTAAAAAGACCATAACGCAGAAGCAGTTTAAAAAAAAAAGAAGACAAGTGCTATACTAAAATAATAATGGAAATAATTTAGAACCTAGCTAGACCTGGAGGAGCCGCTGTATCTGTGAGCGAAGGAAGGAAGGAAGGAAGGAAGGACCATTAAAAAGATGGAAGGAAGGAGGGAAGAAGGGAAGGAAAAGGAGACAGGAAGGAAGGAAGGAAGGAAGGAAAAAAGAAAAAAGGGAGGAAGGAAGGACAGATAGAAAGAAGGAAGGAAGGAAGGAAGGACACATAGAAAGAAGGAAGGAAGGAAGGAAGGAAGGAAAAAAGAAAGAAAGGGAGGAAGGAAGGACAGATGGAAGGAAGGAAGAAAGGGTGGAAGGAAGGAAGGAAGGAAGGAAGGAAGGAAGGAAGGAAGGAAGGAAGGAAGGAAGGAAGGAAGGAAGGAAAAAAGAAAGAAAGGGAGGAAGGAAGGACAGATGGAAGGATGGAAGAAAGGGTGGAAGGAATGAAGGAGGGAAGAAGGGAAGGAAAAGAAGACAGGAAGGAAGGAAGGAAGGAAGGAAGGAAAGAAGGAAAAAAGAAAGACAGGGAGGAAGGAAGGACCGATGGAAGGATGTAAGAAAGGAAGGAAGGGAAAAAAAGACAGGAAGGAAAGTGGGCCGGTTTGGACCCCTCGGTGGGCTGGTTCTGGCTAACGGACCGCAGTTCAAAGTTCAAAGGGGAAATGTATATTTGATAGAACTGTAAACAACTCATAGATTTCTAAATTTTTCCATTTAAAATCTCCATAAAAGTAACTAGTACCTCAAAATTGTACTTGAGTAAATCTAAATATATATGATGAGATTTAAAGAGATTTTTTTAATATGATTGTACTGCATGTCTGTTCAGAACGTGTGTCCGATTAATATGGTTATTTACCTTGAGAGTCGTGGTGCATGCTGCCTATTTAATGACTGGAAATGTCGCACTCCTAATTAAAAGTACACCTGTGGCTGCCTTCACCCAGTGGGATGCACTCTCCATCTCCATACTCTAATTTGCCAGGGCAATGCCCAGTTTGTCTGAGTGCCAATCAACAAAAGGCTTGATTTGCTCTCGTGTGTGTGTGTGTGGGTTTCATCTTATTTTTATTTATTTATTTATTTTTAGGCAGAATGAGACAGCCTTCACTCTGGAGGACACAAATAGCGTTCAACATTGTTTTGATGTTGGATGTCGTGAGCCCTCATACGGAAATGTGACACGAAAGTAGCTATTGGGTGCTGGAGAGAGAATTACTGGTTCATATCTTTAATGTTAAGGATTTAGACAGACGTGTTGATTACAGCTTTGTACCTCCAAAATACTCCTAATTTAATATGATTATTCTATTCGCTTTGTCATGAGTGGATTTGCAATCAGCTTGATGATTTGGATTCAACCACTGAACAGTTTTGTATTACAGTATTACTTTGGATTGGTAATGTTAGAAGTCAACCTTTTTACGGACAGTGAAAAGAATAACTTGACATTTTTGAAAATAACAGAGTTGAATAACAGTTGGAGTCAAGCTGGTTAGCTTAGCTTAGACCTAAGACTGGAAACTGGCTAAATCTGCCCAGCAACACTTGTAAAGCTCATCAATTAACCTGTGTGTCGTCCTCCCGGGTCAAATTGACCCCGTCTGTTTTGACTGTTCCTTCTTTCCTCCCTCCTTCTCTTTCTTTCCTTTCCTCCCTTCCTCTTTCCTTCCTCATCCCCCTTTCTTCCTTCCTTCCTTCCTTCCTTCCTCCCTCCCTCTTTTACTTCCTTCTTCCTCCCTTCCATCATTCCTTTATTCCTCCTACCCTCCTTCCCTCCTCCCTCACTTCCTCCCTTCCTTCCTCCCTCCATTCCTTCATTCTTCCTCCCTCCTTTCCTTCCTTCCTTCATCCCTCCTTCCATCCTTCCTTCCTCCCTCCTTCCCTCCCTTCCATCCTTCCTTCCTCCCTTCCCTCTTTCCTCCCTCCCTCCCTTCCTTGACTCGAGCACAACAGGAGGGTTAACACATTATATCCTGTTTTTGTAATCTGTATGGAACCTGAGGGGTAAAAATGACAACGTGTGGTTTCATGT
This sequence comes from Scomber japonicus, assembly GCF_027409825.1. Classification (NCBI taxonomy): domain Eukaryota; kingdom Metazoa; phylum Chordata; class Actinopteri; order Scombriformes; family Scombridae; genus Scomber; species Scomber japonicus. Next base: position 29,920,956 of record NC_070581.1, on the reverse strand, counting down.
GGATGTATAGCACATCATATCTTGTCTTTGTAATCTGGATACAAACTGAGGTGTAAAAGTGACAGTTTGTGGCTTTACGTGGAGTCGTGTACTGGGACTAGTGTTTTTTTTAGAATTTGTTTTTTTCTTTAACGAACTGAGCAAACAACATATAATGTGTTAATTAGCTTTAGTGCTGATTGGAGGGAGTTGTTTCCCCCAGTTTTCAGTCTTTATGCTAAACTAAGCTGAACAGCAACTGGTTGTAGCTTCATATTTACTGTAAAATCATAAGAGGCTTCTATTTTAAGTCTTGGTTAGAAACCGAATGAGTATATTTCCCAAACAGGCGGGGAGTTCTGGTCCTCTGAAATGAGGCCAACGTGGAAGTAACTTCGAACTGCATTCTATCAAAAGGCCACCAGGGGGCGACCGTCTCTATACAAGTCAATGGAGAATTCACCCATATAAGTAGAATCCATGTTTTTATTTTTCCCAGCATGCACCTGAAATTTTCAAGATGGCGCTGCCTAGATTCGAAACTATTGGCTTCCGAGCAGCAGTCCACAAACCAATGGGTGACGTCACGGATGATACGTCCATTTCTTTTATACAGTCTATGTTCCCACACTGTAATCGTTTAACATGTTTAAGACAGTATTTTCTGTATTTTAAATTAGTGGAAAGAACATTTTTTGCAGTGCTGTGACTTGCAGTGTAGATATCATCGCTGCACTTCCCTGAAAAATGTTGTTTTAAAGGATAGCGAGGCTAGTGGTTCTCCATGTCTTTGTGATTGTCAACAAATCTCATGTGGAGAGTCAAACCAACAATGGATTACGAGGATTGTGCGTGTGTATCTAAATCCTGGTAGATCATATTCATCTTGTTATATTTGGACAACAAAGTCTACAGCAGACGTCCACATCGCTGCACAAGATGACATCACAAAGATAACAGACACTGATAGCAGCTATGAAGTGTCTGTTGGTCGGTTCATTGTTGGTTTGGTTCTGTTTAATTTATTTCGAACGTGTTAAAATAACAAAATAAATAAAATATATATGCAGCAAAACAAAACTAAATGGAAACGACAACAAACTTAAATAATAACCATTCAAAGTTGATTAAAGGTTGTAGCATCTTCACGTAAGATTGTTGTCAGTATTTTGTAAGTATTTTCCTTTAACGCAAATTAATAAAGAACTTCACAATTTAACAAAAGAAAGCAGGATGTCGTGCTTTAAAAAAAAAGAAAAGAAAAAAAGACTGATGCTCTGTCTCGAGTGTTTCAAGTTTCAATTTATAAAACTCACTATGGGTTTTACATACATGTCTGAAATTCTTGGAGCAGCCTCCTAATGAATGCTGCTCACAGCTCCTGAATTATGCAGAGGCATTTTCTGTTTAAAAAAAAAAAAAAAAAAAAATCACATCAGCTTTGACTTGATAGAATGCAAATTTGTGCATTTCCCTTAGGCATTGGGGGAAAGTAATTAAGCAAAGGACCCTTTGTCTTCAGAATGCTTTTTGAGTCATTTCATCGCAGGATAAGAAGACTATCTGTCAAGAGGAAAGCTTTTATGTACCATTGAGTGTGTTGACTTTTTCTAATCTATTGTTCTTCTAGACATTTTCCTCAAAAGTTTTCCAGTGCAACCGGGAGAGCTGAAGGACAAACTGTTCATCATTAATGAGGAAGATGGAGGCCTGTCTGATGAGCACATCACCTCTCTGAGGAGGTAAGACTTGGTGCCAAGAAAAAAAAAACAAAACCCAGCTGATTTGTATTCACTCCTTATAGTTGTCATAACTTGAAGCTGAGAGGTGAGTGACTTTATGTGACCGAGACCACGAGTAGTTAATGCGACTTCACCTGCAGAGACAAAAACAATGAAAACCAGCAGCTTGGTAATTCATCAATAAGGGACATGAGTGCGTGTTACAGTCAGGACAGTGTGAAACGAGGGACACCGCTGTCGCTTCACGGGAGGAAGGCAGGAAGGTTTGCACAGCAGTGTTCTAATACTAAAGCGCAGATGCCAGAACCTTTTACCAGAGCAGCTTAGTAATAAAACTTTTATCTTGGGTTATTTGCGGAGACGGAAACTATTGACATGCCCTCAGGAATATAACACTCAAAGTGGGTAAAATGCTTCCTGATTCTTACCTACAGTTTACTTGGCGGCCGTGGACGCTGACCTCCTGGAAGGCGGGAGTGATCTAATGTACTGTGTGGAGGATTTTATTTATTCTATGAAAACGTAATATATATTTTAATGTGCCACGGCGTAGGCCTGAGGAATACAATCTTGGAAGAACCTCTCCCAACAGGTGCTGCAATATTAATGACCGGTGCTACTCCAGTGGCACAAAGCCTGGCTCATGAAAAAGTGAATGCCTTTGGTACGCAAGTAAAATGACAGAAAGAGGAAGTCCAATTTAAGGAGAGCGGAGTTCAAATTCAGTACAGAGAATAAATGGCTCATCGGATCAGCGCTTCACTACTTTACAGAAACTGACGAGGACCATCAACGCTTACTTGGCTTTTAATCACTCTGCTTTCTCCAGGCCGTTAGAAATCAATGTAATGGCATCAGTCCAACAGACTCAGCTAGAGAATTTGTGACGACATATGGGGTCAAAGGTCAGCATGGGAAAGTATTTGTGATGGAAAACAGGCAAACATCACCATGAATTTCAAATGAATCTATTCATCTATAGGTATATATGTGTGTGTCTCACTCTCATGTTTGGGGGATTTTCAAATATGCAGACAAAAAAAACAACTGCTGAGATAAGATGCAGAAATTCATCTGATCTGTGATGATCCGTGACGGTATCCATGCCAGCCGCTGCAGCATGAAGAGTGAGAGCTGTCTCATCTTGCCTTCATTTTTTTTTTTTTTAAAACATCACATGACAATATAGATAAGTACAAAAATAAGCTTAATTTTGGGACCTTTCGAAAAGTATATAGAGTATATATTTTTGACTGGTTATATATATTGAAGCATTGCTATCATCCCCTTTAATTGTTCCTCTTGTTCATTCTGGCTGCAAAGAGATGCCTTCTTAAGCCTTCTTTCCTCCCTTCCTTCCTTCTTTCGTCTGTTCTTCCTCCCTTCCTCCTTCTCTATTTCTTTCCTTCCTCTCTGTTTCCTCCCTTCCTTCTTTCCTTCCTCCATTCCTCTTTCTTCCTTCCTTCTGTACTTCTTCCCTTCCCTCTTTCCTTCCTTCCTTTCTTTCCTCCCTCCCTCCTTCTCTCTTTCTTTCCTCCCCCTCCCTCCCTCCCTCCCTTCCTCTTTTCCTTCGTTCCTCCCTCCCTCCTTCTCTCTTTCTTTCCTTCCTCTCCCTTCCCTGCTTCCTTCGTTCCTTCCTTTCTTTCCTCCATCCCTCTTTCTTCCTTCCTTCTGTACTTCTTCCCTTCCCTCCTTCCTTCTTTCCTTTCCTTTCCTCCCTTTCTTCCTCCCTCCTTTCCTTCCATCCCTCCTTGTTTCCTCCCTCCTTTTCTTCCTCCCTCCCTTCCATCCTTCCTTGACTCGAGGACAACAGGAGGGTGAAACAATTTCATTTGCAGAGACGAGGGACATAATTCACAGTCCTTTGTTTATCCTTATTTATTCTTAAATTCTCGCTTAAACTAATATGAGGAGTTCGGGCAGTCTCCTCTCAAATAGACATTTCAAAGGGTTATCTTCCAATTACACTTAATGTTGCCAATCCTCTCCCCTGAGGTTCAGCAAGGGGAAATACTGTTTGTTTATGCACATAGAGGCACACATTTTTGTAATAAGACACTTGGGAAGATACTCACAGGAGGACATTTTTGTTATCTTTGCGACCGGAATGGACAAGAGGAACAATTACAGCCATCAATTACACTTTCAATGGGCATATGGGGATGTCAGTTTTATTTCAACCCTTGTGTCGTCCTCCCGGGTCAAATTGACCCCATCTGTTTTGACTGTTCCTTCTTTCTTCCCTTCCTCCCTCCCTCCTTTCTTCCTTCCTTCCTTCCTTCCTTCCTTACTTCCTTCTGTTCTTCTTTCCTTCCTTCCTTCCTTTCTTCTGTCCTTCTTTCCTCCCTCCCTCCTCCTCTCTTTCCTTCCTTCCCTCCTCCCTTCCTTCTGTTCTTCTTTCCTTCCCTCCTTGCTTCCTTCTTTCTGTTCTTCTTTCCTTCCCTCCTTCCTTCCTTCCCACCCTCCCTCCTTCCTTCTTTCCTCCCTCCCTCCTACCGTCCCCCCTTCCTCCTTTGTTCCTTCCTTCCTTCCCTCCCTCCCTCCTTTGTTCCTTCCTTCCCACCCTCCCTCCTTCCTTCCTTCCTCCCTCCCTCCTACCTTCCCCCTTTGTTCCTTCCTTCCTTCTTTCTTTCTACCTCCCTTCCTCCTCCCTCCTTTTTTTCCTTCTTCCTCCCTTCCTCCCTCCTTTCCTTCCTTCTTCTTCTTCCTAACTTCCTTCCTTGACTAGAGGACGACAGGAGGGTTAAGAAAGGCTTGAGAAAATGTGAAACTAACCTTTTATTAGGGGGGGGGGGGGGGATCTGAGACATCTGAGACCCTCAATATTTAACAAACTGGTTGTGATACTATTAAAATGACTCATATAAAGGCCGATGAGCAATCCAATAGGTTCAAGGTTTGCACACGAAACGAAATTTGTAGGTCCAGCAGCGTACACTACAATGAGTCTAAAAGTCTAAAAAAATAAGCTATAATAAATAAATCAGAGACTCAGGCTAAGAAATAAATTAAACAACAATAATATGTATATATAATATGTAATCAATGAATGAATTAAAGCAGGAGGATCCAAACCACGGCTCCATATAGACTGTTTGAAGGAGGCCATACATTTTCAACATGCACTGGCTCACCTTAGCAATAAAATATTCACTATCCCACCCGCAGACTGTATTAGCTCTCTGGTGTTTCCTCTTGAGTGTGCCTTGTGTGTGTGTGTGTGTGTGTGTGTGTGTGTGTGTGTGTGTCTTTAATCATGAGACCTTGGCATTCTTGTTTCCTGTCTGATGTGAACCCTTAACCTTCGCGTCGTCCTCCCGGGTCAAATTGACCCCGTCTGTTTTGACTGTTCCTTCTTTCCTCCCTCCCTCCCTCCTTCTCTCTCCTTTCCTTCCTTCTTCCTCCCTTCCACCCTTCCTTTTTTCCTTCTTCCATCCCTCTTTTTTCCTTCCTTCTGTACTTCTTTCCTTTCTTTCTTTCTTTCTTTCCTCCCTCCCTCCCTCCTTCTCTTTTTCTTTCTTTCCTTCCTTTCCTTTCCTCCCTTTCTTCCTCCCTCCTTCCTTCCTCCCTCCCTGCCTCCTTTTCCTTTCTCCCTCCTTCCCTCTTTCCTTTTTTCCTCCCTCCCTCCTACCTTCCTTCCTTTCCTTTCCTTTCCTCCCTTTCTTCCTTCCCTCCTTCCTTCCTCTCTCCCTGCCTCCTTTCCTTCCTTTCTTCCTCCCTGCCTCCCTGCCTCCTTTCCTCCCTTCATCCCCCTTTCTTCCTTCCTTCTGTACTTCTTCCCTTCCCTTCCCTCCTTCCTTCCTTTCTTTCCTCCCTCCCTCCTACCTTCCTCCCTCCCTTCCTTCTTTCCTTTTCTCCTTTTCTTCCTCCCTCCTTTCCTTCCTTTCTTCCTTCCTCCCTTCCATCCTACCTTCCTCCCAGACTGAAACTGTAATCTTCAGTCTGTAAACCATAATCTTTATTTTATTGTATTCATTTAATATATTGGGCGGGGGGAGAAACAAACAAGACGTATAAAAAAGTAGACAAAGCAACATCAAAGCATATGCTGTGTAGAGAGATGCGACATAAATCAAAGGAAACAAACACATACAAGCATATTTCAACCCGAACTTTACAACAGACGAGACTAACTATCATAAAGGATGAAAAATACTAAGTAAATACTAAAGCTGCCCTGAAGCATGAAACAATGTCAAATATCATGTTGGTGCCTGTTGTTTCTCCAGTAGTCACGAATCTCTTAAATCAGTTGGAAGTCGTTCATTTATGTGACTTTCACAAAGAAAAGAATGATTGGCTGAATGAGCTTTTCCTTTTTCTGTATGTGCTCATAGTTTTATTCATAGATCCGTCAAACTACTGTAGAAAAATACTGTGTGGAAGAGGTGAAGAGTCTGCATTTTAACAGGAATAATTACAGTTATGTTTGTTTTATGTTGAAGGTACGTCCCCACCATGGACGATGTGGAAATGTATAAATCCCACAAAGGACCTGTGACAGAGCTGCATATTGTGGACCAGTACATGATGGAGGTACAGCTTTTAAGCCTCTCGTATTAACATGAATTAAGATTGTTGGGCCTCTACTGACTCCAATATACTGCACCCTCGAGCTGAAATGATTAATTGATTGAAATTCAGTGGTTTAAGCTTCTCAAATGTTAATCTTTACTAATTTCTCCAATTTTCTTCAACGTTAAACTCTACATCTTTGACTTTTTACTGTTGCTTGAGGGGGGAAAAAATGTAATTTCAATACATAAACTTGGACTAATCTGCATTTGTCACAATTTCCAGACATTTTATACACTTAAAAATCAATTGATTATTAAATATATAACCATCAGATCTATTGATACTGAAATAATTGTTGATTGCAGCCTTACTGGACTCCTATGATGGACTATTACCACGTTGCCCCACAATTTGAGGCTGAAGCTAGTATCTTAAAGTACAATACCAAGATGTTCCCAGTAAGGTAGCAGGGCGTACCCTGGCGGGGAGTTCCCGTCCTCTGAAATGAGGCCAACGCGAAAGTAACTTAGAACTGCATTCTATCAAAAGGCCACCAGGGGGCGACCGTCTCCATACAAGTCAATGGAGAATTCACCAACTTCTCACTTGATTTCTAACCTCAGTAAACGTTTTTCAAAATGTGTTTATGGTCTCAATCGCTAGTTTAAAGCCTTCTTCAATGCAGTATGATGTTCATTTGGGAAATTTGCCCTCCCTGATTTTATATTTGATGATAAAGCAGGGTATGCATTAGGGCGTGGCTACGTCCTGATTGACAGGTTGATTGCCCAATGTCCTCGAGATCCAGTCCTCGCAACCATAGCAACCTCCCCCGCTCCGCCCATGCCCCCACCTCATGCCCATATAAGTAGAAACTGTGTTTTTATTTTTCCCAGCATGCACCTGAATCTATTCAAAACTATTGGCTTCCAAGCAGCAGTCCACAAACCAATGGGTGACGTCACGGATGTTACGTCCATTTCTTTTATACAGTCTATGGGCGTACCCCTTCCTTCAACCCTTCACTCCTTATATGGTAGATCCTGGCTCCAAACAGAAAATGATGGCGCTGATCATAAGCCACAACTCTGGCTGCAATGTAAACTAATCGATGACTTTGATACGTTAAATTACAACAAATTAGCTCAACATAAACGAAGACAATTCAGATCTGGTCACAAGTTGAAGGACATGACAGTTAATATTAGACTTCAGTGGTCCAAAAGTTTTCACCAAATTTGAGATTATTCTAATGACGTAGACTCAAGTGATAAGGATTAATCCTGGCGCTTTTGGGAAGTTGCCGTTTCCCAGCTGCAAATTCCATAATCCAGCCTTGACATCATGACCCAAGCAGAAGAATAATTCAGATCTGACTCATGTGGCACTTTCTTTTCTCTACGAGGGCTTGTTGATTCTTTATTCACTTGCCTCCTCATTCACGCTCCGTGGGTGTTTTTGACAAGCTCTTACTATTCATCTGGTTATCACCTTCCTGCATGCCTGGCACTCGTCTGACCCGTGTGTGGTTGGCTAAAGGCTCCGGGAGAGTTAACAGGATGAACAGCAGGATCAGCCCACAGTGTCTTTTCAGGAATATTTGACACCAGACATACGGGCGTTCATATTTAAGAGACAGGGTGGGATCACCTGTGAAAAACTCATGTGCTTCTGGAGGCACATGCTGTCTGCGGTGGGCCGTAAGCAGTCGGTCTGAACCTCTTCTAAATAGACAACATTATCAGTCATCTTTAGCGCCGCCGACTAAAGCAGGTATTCAAATATTGCACTTAATAGGAACTGAAATGGCATCAATTGAAACTTGAGATTAGAGGTGACTACTCGGTGCTTTGAGGGGTTTTTTTTTTCTTCTTCCCTAAATCTAATGTTCTGCAATTTTCAGTCATTCCACACATTTCCCCCCTTAAAACCCATTAAATTATTAAAGTAAATGAAAGGACTGACACATTTCCTTTCATGAATCATTACAATTTCATATAATTTTTAGCATCAAGTATTACTTTGAGTCAAATGTGTATGCCTCGTGATGTGCAGGATATTCAACCTTCACTGCTCTTTGTATTGCTCTGTATTCTTTCATATTAACAACTTGTGTGGTACAGCTGCAAATAGTCTCTATATTATATATTATCTCTGTATTAACAGTCAGAGCAGCATCTGCAGGACATGTGACGACATGTTTTATACCATTAACCTTCCTGTCGTCCTCCCGGGTCAAATTTACCCCGTCTGTTTTGACTGTTCCTTCTTTCCTCCCTTCCTCCCTTCCTTCCGCCTGTCCTTCCTCCCTCCTTCTCTTTCCTCCATCCCCCTTTCTTCCTTCCTTCTTTCATCCCCCCTACTTTCTTGTCCTTCTTTCTTTCCTTCCTTCCTTCCTCCCTCCCTCCCTCCTTCCTCCTTTCCTTCCTTCCTCCTTTCCATCCTTCTTTCCTTTCCTCCCTTCCTTCCTCCCTTCCTTCTTCCCTTCCTTCTTCCTCCCTTCCTTCCTCCCTTCCTTCCTTCTTCCTCCTTTCCTTCCTTCCTCCTCCTTTCCTTCCTTCTTCCTCCCTTCCTTCTTCCCTCCATCCTTCCTTTCCTTCCTTCTTCCTCCCTTCCTTCCTTTCTTGACTTGAGGACAACAGGAGGGTTAAAGAAACGAAGAAAGAAATCAATATGATAATGTTGAAATAATGACATTTACTGCAAGATGAATCAAATACTAATTATGCTTTGCAGGTATCGTACTCTAATGTGCTGCAACTCATTAAGCTTTTTTTTAAGTTTTACACTGTATGTGACATCTTACATGCTGGGAAACATGTTTATACACAGCAACAACTAGATAAACATTACACATTTAGCATAAAGGATAAACATAAGCAATAAAGATATGAGGTAAAACAAAGGACAAGAGAAACTACAGCAGAATTTATGCCTATCATACCTTCCCTGGAGATTTAAAGGATTCATTTAACACGCGTTCATTATTAATATAACTTGTCAATCTGCACTTTAAAGAGATATGAGTGCCTTTAATTACTTTCTAGCTGGATGAGATGGGGAATAAAATCCAGGAGTTCGATGTAAAGCTGTGAAATATCTCTAAATGTATTTCTTTGTCTTTGCAGAAGCTGTAAAATGTCAAAATTGTGAAATTGAGTTATTACCATATTCACAAAAAAGGTTATTTCTAGTCAAGAAGTAACATTTTCTTTCATTTTGAGTCCTTTAAACTGTGATATGATGATTTAGACTACACACTACACACCTGCTGCAGTTTACAGGACTGTTGTGACTCCAGGTGGTTCAGTGCCTCTGGCTATATTGTAGTGAATTTAACACATCGCATCTACAGGAGGGACAGACTGAAAAATGACTCGGAGCACTAATCTGTGTTCTCAGTTTGTGTTATTTGACGACGTATCATCTCTGGTTATGAGTGTTCACCCTCCTGTTGTCCTCAAGTCAAGAAAGGAAGGAAGGAAAGGAGGGAGGGAGGAAAGGAGGGAGGAAAGAAGGAAGGAAGGAAGGAAGGAAGGAAGGAAGGAAGGAAAGAGGAAGAAGGAAGGAAAGGAGGGAGGGAGGGAGGGAGGAAGAAGGAAGGAAGGGAGGAAGGGAGGAAGAAAGAAGGAAGGGAAGAAGAAGGAGGGAAGGAATGAAGGATGGAGGAAGGAAGGGAGGGAGGAAGAAAGGAGGGAGGGAGGAAGAAGGAAGGAAGGAAGAAGGAAGGAAAGGAGGGAGGAAGGGAGGAAGGAAGGAAAGAAGGACAGAGGAAAGAAGGAAGGGAGGAAGGTAGGGTGGATGGAAGAAAGGGAGATGGAGGAAAGAGAAGGAGGGAGGAAGGACAGACGGAAGGAAGGGAGGAAGGGAGGAAAGAAGGAACAGTCAAAACAGACGGGGTCAATTTGACCCGGGAGGACGACAGGAGGGTTAAAGTCGTCTCCATGCTCAGTATTTGAGTGTTGGGCAGCAGGTAACATGGCAACGAGGTAATTTTGCACTAAAAAGACAAACATCAGAAGATACCCTCTTGGTTTGACTAATTGAAATGGCAGAAGTCTCATATTTGAAATAGACTTTTTTTGTGGACTGTGGATTTTGTCCCTCTTCACATAGATTATAACAGTATTAGTAGCGGATCTCCTCACAGCCAGTATGGAGAGGAGGAATTATTACAACCACCAACAACTCTTTCACTGACATATGGGTATTAAAGTTTAGTTTTATGACAGACGTGGGGGGAAAAAACCTGAAATCAAAACAGAAATCCCTTTTTTAAAAAAAAAAAAAATATATATATATATATATATGTATCTCATATTTGGTGAACATGAGAGTTTCCTGATTATAAATCTGTGAAAAAGTCAGCAAAATATCTGAGCATGTAGGGAGGGAGGGAGGAAGAAGGAAGGATAGAAGGGAGGAAGAAGGAAGGAAGGAAGGAAGGGAGGGAGGAAGAAGAAAGGAGGGAGGGAGGAAGAAGGAAGGAAGGACAGAAGGGAGGGAGGTAGGAAGAAGGAAGGAAGGGAGGAAGAAAGGAGGGAGGGAGGAAGAAGGAAGGAAAGGAGGAGGAAGGAAAGGAGGAAGAAAGGAAGGAAAGGAGGGAGGGAGGAAGGAAGGGAGGAAGAAGGAAGGAAAGAAGGGAGGAAGAAGGAAGGAAGGGAGGGAGGAAGAAGGAAGGAAGGAAAGAAGTGAGGAAAGATGTATGGAAGGAGGGGAAGAAGGAAGGAAAAATTAAAGAAAGAGGAAGGAAGGAAGGAAGGAAAGAAGGAACAGTCAAAAGAGATGGGGTCAATTTGACCCGGGAGGACGACAGGAGGGTTAAAATCCTGTGTCGTGCCAAAACAGAAATCCCTTTTTTAAAAATATATATGTATCTCTCATATTTGGTGAACATGAGAGTTTCCTGATTATAAATCTGTGAGAAAGTCAGCAAAATATCGGAGCATGTGATTACTTCAGACTTGGTGACTAATGTGTGAATGCTTTTTTAGCCCACGAGGAATTAAATGATATCAGCGTTACCTTGGCATGAAATCGGTAAGATCTGTTAATCTCCCATTAGAAATTTAAAATGTGTCAGAAAATGTGACAAGAAGAGGAGCACACTACTTGAGAGGATGGAGAAGACACACTCTGGACCTTTTTTATTTAAAAAAACAGCCTAATGTTCACATCAGGGGTGTCAAACATGCGGCCCGTGGGCCAGAACCGGCCCGCCGAGGGGTCCAAATCGGCCCACTTTCCTTCCTGTCTTTTTTTCCTTCCTTCCTTCCTTCTTTACATCCTTCCATTGGCCCTCCTTTCCTTCCATCTGTCCTTCCTTCCTCCCTTTCTTTCTTTTTTCCTTCCTTCCTTCCTATCTTCTTTTCCTTCCCTTCCTTCCTTCATTCCATCTTTTTAATGGTCCTTCCTTCCTTCCTTCCTTCTTTTCCTTCCCTTCTTCCTTCCTTCCCTCTTTTCCTTCCCTTTTTCCCTCCTTCCTTCCATCTTTTTAATGGTCCTTCCTTCCTTCCTTCCCTTCCTTTCTTCTGTCCTTCCTTCCTCCCTTTCTTTTTTCCTTACTTCCTTCCTTCCTTCCTGTCTTCTTTTCCTTCCCTTCTTCCCTCCTTCCTTCCTTCCATCTTTTTAATGGTCCTTCCTTCCTTCCTTCCTTTCTTTCTTTTTTCCTTCCTTCCTCCCTTTCTTTCTTTCTTTTTTCCTTCCTTCCTCCCTTTCTTTCCTTCCTTCCTTCCTTCCATCTTTTTAATGGTCCGGCCCACATGAGATCAAATTGGACTGTCTGCGGCCCTTGAATGAAAACTAGTTTGACACTCCTGGTTTACATGATCTAGATTTCTAACACTAATCCTAATATCTTTCTTTAACCATCCGTCAGAGAAAGTGCCCTTTTGTCTTTTTGGGGGGAAGCCGACCGAGCATGAGCGAGACTGTCTGACAACATGGAGTGATTTATTAGAGGTTAGCATTGACTCAAAGGTCGACTAGGCAGCTCAGCCAATTGTTTCAAGGTGTCAAGCTTTCCGTTTCTCTGTTAAATCAGCCTGCAGACAGACCCGCAGGGCTCTACTTTCGCCTGAGGTAATCTGGGCTCTTCACACCTTAAGAAGTCGAGTGTGTGAGAAGCTGCAGCCTTTTCCCGACGACTGTATATCTCCCTGCAGCATCTATCTCCTTGCAGCGCCGCTTTTTAGATCATTCTGAATAATCACATGGAAATAGGTTGAGCAGTGATGTGATAATTGCACTCTCCCTCCGAACACACACACACACAAGCTTATTATGCTTTTTATCCTTTTCCCTCCCTTCCTGCCACACAGATGTGCAACATCCCCTACCTGAGCACACAGCTTGACCTGCTGCTGACTCTGAGAGACCTCCCGACCGCCATGAACGACCTGCAGCCGGTGAGTTTACTCATCATCACCCACGCCAAGTCAAAACACATGTTCAGCTCTTTTAACCCTCCTGTCGTCCTCCCAGGTCAAATTGAGCCCATCTCTTTTGACTGTTGCTTCCTTCCTTCCTTCATTCCTTCCCTTCCTTCCTCTTTCCCTCCCTCCCTCCCTCCCTCCCTGCCTCCTTACTCCCTTCCTTCTTTCCTTCCTTCCATCCTTCCCCTTGCTTCCTTCCTCCCTCCCTTCTTACTCCTTCCCTTCCTTCCTCTTTCCCTCCCTCCCTCCCTCCCTCCCTGCCTCCTTACTCCCTTCCTTCTTTCCTTCCTCTTTCTTTAATTTTTCTTCGTTCTTCCCCTCCTTCCCTCTTTCTTTGCTCTCTCCTCCTTCCATCCTTCCTTGCTTCCTTGCTTTCCCTCCCTCCCTCCCTTCTTACTCCTTCCTTCCTTCCTTCATTTCCTTCCCTTCCTTCCTTCCTTCCTTCCTTCTCTCCTCTTTTCCTTCCTCCCTCCCTTCTTTCCTTCTTCTTTTCCTCCCTCCCTCCTTACTCCCTTCCTTCCCTTCTCTTACTTCCTCCCTCCTGTCCTTCCTTCCTTCCTTCCCTCCTTCCTCCCTCCCTCCTTAATCCTTTCCTTCCTTCCTTCCTTCCTTCCTTCCTTCCTTGACCCGAAGACAACAGGAGGGTTAAAATCCACGTTGAAGGATAATCAGGGATTTACTTTTTAAACACATTATACACGTCAGAAATAATAGTAATAGTGTGTAGTGCTGATTTATGGAGTTAGACCTCAATTGTTTTTCTTCATTTCTGTGTTTTCTGCAGGACTTAAATGGTGTCTTGATGATATAATGGAGTCATACTAGAATGACCTCTCCACTAACATTATATAAGAAGTAGAGCGCCTGAGCATCAGCTGGCTGTGTAGTGTGTTGTTAGCTAACGGCAGCATGCAGGAATGTATGCTGCCGTTAGCAACAGTAGATGTAAACTCTCCAGGCAGACAGAAATATCTACACTCAACTATAAGATATTCTAAGTTAGCAGAGCCGTGCCTTTTGATAATGTCTGTGCACCAAGCTTTGTTAACCCTCCTGTCGTCCTCCCGGGTCAAATTGACCCCGTCTGTCTTGACTGTTGCTTCTTTCCTTCCTTCCTTCCTTCCATCTGTCCTTTCTCCCTCCCTCTTTCTCTCTTTCTTTCCTTCCTCCCTCCTTCTTTCCTTTCCTTTCCTTTCCTTTCCTTCCTCCCTTCCTTTCTTTCCTTCCTTCCCTCTTTCCTTTCCTGTCTTCCTTCCTTCATTCCTTCTTTCCTTTCCTCTCTTCCTTCCTTCTTTCCTTTTCTTTCCTCAGTTCCTTCCTTTCCTCCCTCCCTCCCTTCCTTCTCCTTTCCTTCCTTCTTCCTCCTTTCCTTCCTCCCTTCCTTCCTTCTTCCTCCCTTCCATCCTTAACTCGAGGACAACAGGAAGGTTAATATAAATGTCTCCCAGACACACATCTGTGGTCTTAGTGAAGTCTTTAGCTGTTATCTGCCCTGAGGATGTAGCACCCCTGGAGCTCAGTGTCACCTATTGGGGGGGAGGGGGGCGCTGCTGTTAAGCCATGCTTCCGTCACTGTCTATAATACTTTTTTAGGAGTTAGTGAATCGCAGTCGCATTCATTCATCCATTTTTGTTCACCATAGATTGTACACTGGCGAGGAAAATACTGGGTAGAGACAGCTGATGAAGAGTTAGCGTTAGCTTAGCATTTTAGCCCTGTTCAGCGTTTCCGAGCAGAGAATACTGCTTATTTTCTGACAATTTTGAAACCTAATTTTATATACTTGACGATTTATTTTTCATTTAAATTTGTCTCGCTGCTTAATAAGACATTTTTCTGTGGTGTGAAAACTCCGAAGACATATTTATTATCGCTTTACGCTGACTTTAAAGTTTTCCCCATTCCTACAAGCTAAAAAAAATAAAGAAATGAAAGAGATAAAGCAGAGCCTCCACAGCACACCATGATGGGGACAAACTGTCATTTAATACATGAAAGCTTTTCCCCCTTCAGTTTGAGTTTTATGTTTGAAGTGGTGGCTGAAGCAGTTTCTATTCTATTTGGTGGATGGTTAAGAGTCTTGGAAACAGAAAGGCACTTAGGACACCTCTCTTCATTTGACAGAGAAGAAAAGATGTGTCTTAATCAAATCAAGCTCCATCTTCCTGTAGGTGGTGTAAAGCATACCAAGTTTTTTTTTTTTTTTTATGAAAAGAAGAGAGCTGGAGAGAAATATTAATTTAACATCATTCAACAAACGTCTGGACTCCGCTTTAAAAGACAAGCACGCTTAAATTAATACAGGTATAATCAACTCGGAGGAATATGCAAAAAATTTGAATTGTTTTTACTTTCTTTTGACATCTTTTTTAACCCTTTCTCACAGTCACAGGAAGTGGCGTGCACAGACTGTTTGAAGGGCAGGGGCAAAAAGAAAAAAAAGGGCACATACAGCACGTTCTCGCCACTGAAGAGGGCAAGCGTGTTTTGGCTCCCAAGAGGGCACTTTAGCGCGTGTTCCATCCATCCTTCCTTCCTTCCTTCCTTTCCTTTCTTCCTCCTCCTTTCCTTCCTTTAGTGCGTGTTCCATCCTTCCTTCCTCCCTTCCTTCCTTTCTCCTCCTTTCCTTCCTTCTTCCTCCCTTCCTCCTTTCCTCCTCCTTTCCTTCCTTTAGCGCGCGTTCCATCCTTCCTTCCTCGCTTCCTTCCTTTCCTTCCTTCCTCCTCCCTTCCTTCCTTCCTTCCTCCTCCTCTCCATCCTTCCTTCCTCCTTTACCTCCCTTCTTCCTCCCTTCCATCCTTATCACGTGTTTTTTCCTCCCAAAAGGGCACTTTAGCGCGCCTTCCTTCCTTCCTCCTTTCCTTCCTCCCTTCCAGTTTTGGCTCCCAAAAGGGCACTTTAGCGTGCGTTTTTTTAACAAATGAGCCATGGTGGGTGGGGGTGGGGTGACCGCTCCCCCTGCCCCCCGCCTCCCCCACCCCTTTGTGCACATCACTGGTCACAGGCTTTTGCACTATGAGAAATTTGAGGTCCATCATTAGTTTGACTAATCGTTAACACTCTTATAGAGGATAGTTGTTTATTGGCATTTAGGACTGCAGGGTGTGAAGATATTGCAGTCAGACAAGAATACCTTCTAGCTCCTTGTGTTTTTTTTGAGTTTTTTTCTTATATGTGATTCTCTCAAGCTTCTGTTTCTTTCAGCATCAGTGCTTCAGTCCTAATCTCTTGTCTGCTGACTGCCTGAGAATGAAGAGAAACAATGGATAAGAGTGATGGCAGCGTAATCCTTGACTGCGACTGTAATTTCTCTTTGTCTAAAAACACAGAGACAAACATATTTTGTGAAGATTAGCAATTTCATTAAGTTTCTATTTACTGAGTCTCGGCTCTCTCTCTTTCAATTGTTGTGTTTTTTAAAAATTTTATTTCCACTGCGTTGTATTTTAGATTTATTATTCTTTTTTTTTCAATCAGTCATTTGGTATTTGTGTTTAGGCATCCTAATCTAATCTATAGTCCACAGTGTAGTGTGTGCCACTGTCTCACAATACAATGTGTTCAATAATGGAGAGTTTATGGTATTTTTCTGCTACAGAATATTGATTCTCCAACACGACAGATGTCTTAAGGCTCGAAAAATTAAGGAGGATTTACTCGCCACCTGACAGAAATGACTCGAGGAGAGAAAGTCACCACCTGAGGGAATATTTCTTGCCTATGGTGTGCCTGCTAGTGCTAAGTTTCACTGCCACTGGATGACAGGTTTTACTCTGCATTGTGGACCTGGCTCCTTTCTTTAAACTGTTTGATGTGCTCTGTGAGCAACCATTTCTAAATATAAATAAGAGAGTCAAAGAAACAGATATCCAAAGTCAGTGATGCAGATGACAGGAGAGCTCTGGCCAGGGGAAGCATCTCCTAAAGCTGTGATGTACTGGATGTTAAAAAACAAACAGTGGGATTTCAGCTGTTTCAATTAAAGCCAGAATTATATTACATTTACAGTAGCATCTGTAAATGTAATAGGTGTATAGTTAAGCAGGAGAGCAGTTTAAATCAAGTCCCTCTGGTGTGACTGGATGTGAATAAAGAGTATTAAAAGGGAAATTAATATGAGCACAAACAAGGTAATTTAGAAATGTAAACATCTATATAAAGGAGCAAGGTTAGCTAGTTGCCCCATATCACTAATCAAGAAGGAGAGATCAATTGGAAGTTTACAACAATATAATTTTTGGCATTTACACTCCACTGATGTTAAGCACCTTCTTTGGCCCATTTGAAGATAACAGACAGGACAGGATCCACCCAAAGCCGCTGGTGTTGGTGGTTGATAGAAACCTTTGAAAGAGTCTCTCTGGATATCATCGAGGTCATGCTGGTGGGTTGGGGAGGAGGTGGGTTGCACAATAGTAGCTCTAAAAGACTTACAGAGGGGAATATTAGGACTGATTGGCTTCAGGGACATGGACAGAAAGATAACTGACCAGGTATGGTGACGTCAGAATTGTGAATAAATTACTTTAGTACTTTATTTGTACTCAGGGGAGGAATTGGTTGTGCAGCAGTGTAGCAGCGAGGATAAAAAAACACAAAGCACACAAACACAACATATAAATATAAAAACATCAAAAGAAAATGAAAGGATTTCGACAGCATGGGAAAGTGGAAGTGACAGGGAGAAGTAGAACAGGAGGAAATTCACCCATAGTGGAATAAAGGCAGAACGCCAGGGAAGAGATCTTCCTTCTTGAACCTTCGCCAAAGCTTCATGTACACACCCCTGAGTTCAGGATGAGTCATCAAAAAATGTGTTAACGCTTTGATATAAAAATCCTTTTCCGGTACTGTATGTTTAATAGAAATTTCAGTAGTTTGCCACAGATGGTCCTGTTGCAAAGCCTGTTTGAATAATGTAGCTGGATATCCGCTTTCTCTTCTCTTTAATTGAGACTGTCCCACTGGTAGGTTTTTGGGAAGTTATTCTTAAAACAGGAGCATATGGTGGGAGTGTTGTTACTGGCTGGCATGGACCTAATTTGGAAAAGCTTAGTCTTTGTCAAGGACTACGATTCCCATATCATCAGCTCCCCTTTTCCTCCAACACACCATTGGCAAAAACCTGAAGTCCCAATGTAATTTTTTCTCTCCTGTTTTTTTCAGTATGTCTATCCATATTCAACAGGATATGTTCACTGCTGGTTAAACAGGGAAATTGTGTGATATTCTAGAGGGATACTTGTACTTGACACAATTGCATACCAAGTAATATTCTTGCCAAACAACAAGGCCTGGATTATTCATTTTCTGAGGTCAAGTGAGGTGTTATGAGATGACTGTTTATCATTATAATGTAAAATACTAAAAGCCTGGAGTTATTTTTGTCTACACTTTGTCTGCACAGAGAACCCTCAAACAAGCTTTAGCCTTATTACGTAAATTTCACAAAGTCGCTGTGTGGAGAAATTAATGCCAGAGAGTCGGTCCCGCTGTTGGATTACAAAAAATAAAATGACTTTGCTCCTGTGCCCCTGTGTTTGTCTTCCAGCTGATTAACCAGAAGATCAGAATGTGCACGCAGCTGTACAACTGCAGGTCATTTGTTTCCGTGCTGGAGTACCTCCTCGCCATTGGCAATTACCTCAACGAGAACGCCGGAAAGGGAAAGGCCAAGGGATTCCGCCTCTCCTCCTTAACTAAAGTACGACTCCACCGCTGTTGCTTGATGTTTGATTGAGTTGTGGCGCTAGGCTAATAACACTACTCATTGATATACACAACAGAGCTTCTCTGCATATTCTTTCAATTTTGCCCTTCCTGTTGCGGTGACTAAGGTTCACTCTGGTCTTTCTGTAATTCACAGCATATGAAACTTTGCACTGTTTTGGCCACTATTTGAATATCTATCTAATATCATTAACTGCAGTGGGAAAAAATGTTTATTAATTTCTTGCAAAAAATTCAGATGAGAACTATTTTGCCTATCAGTACCTTTTAAAAGGATGCATCATGCACATTTACGGGTCCAAATTTATATTCTAGGCCTGTACTAATATGATTTACAGTTCTAAAAAAGTCCTTATTTATCTTATACTGGCTCTTTGTGCAGCTTCTCAGTTTAGCCTCTGTTTGAAACAAGCCATTTAAGCTCTTAAAGGCCCATTTATGCCCAACGTTAAATACGGATATATATGTATTTCTGCACGTTTCCATAAAGCTTACGGATACAGACCAAACGGAGCAGTACCACCGGAAACCATGGGGGGGGGGGGGGCAGTGTTGCTGTTACTACTCGATACGTAGCTCTAGAGAGACACGAAGAAGAAATAATAATGGTGGAACTTTTTGAGGAAAGGTTGTGAGAGTTGGTTAGAAACTTTAAACATATGGTTTTTGTCTTTTATGTAAGAGGAACATTATCAATATCTCCTCCACAGTCACCATGTTTGTTTTTGACTCTGTGCTGCCCCCTGGTGGATGTATTGGTTAACATCCATGCCAACGTAAAGGACGCATGGAAGCATGAGAGCAGTGACGGTAACATCATTTGAAAAGGATGGATACGTTTTCGGACGTACGTTGAGCATAAATGGGCCTTTAAGGTCCTCCTACTGATACGCCCAAACTGTCCCTCAGCAGACAAAGTGATTTGGGAGGTGAGGTTAACAAACAGTAGTAGTTGGATTTCACTTCTCTCAAATACATGTTCAAGCCCAAATCCGATCTGACATATACAAACAAGCCATGTAACAGCCTTATCAACAAAGGCTACAGAAGTGACAGCATGAACAATCTGATGTCATTATGAGGAGGAAGTAGCGTTAACTTTGCAATTATTAGTAGCAATTAAAGTATAAAGAGCAGGCTGAAGCATTTTCTTTATACATTCAAGTCAAGTTTTGGAACTTTTACCATGTTTGACATAGACGTCCAACATTATAGCAGCATAAAAATAACAAAATCACACAAAATAACCTTTCTTTAATCTGTGCAGTACCCAAAGTGTGAAAACTACGACTATTTCTTGGCTGGAACCAGTAACTTCCCGGTGGTCTGGCACCCTTACATTGACAACAAGAATTCAGGAAGTTATTGGTCCGAGCCCAAAGATGTATTAAGAGAACTGGATACAGAACTGCTGCTCAGCATTGCTGCCAATTTTTTTTATTGTGGCCGCTGGCACTCTTTTTGTACTATTCCCCTGTGGCCCAAAAAGCATTTTCCCCGTTGACAACTATTATAAAAAGAGACATCTCTCAAACTCAAACTGCAAATAAGGTAAATTATGACTTGTATTATGAATGTCTGGGATGAAATCTGTGATGTCATCCAGATGTAAAGTCTGAACAAACCTGTAAGCTAAAAAACATTTTCTCATGCATCAAGAAAATTTACATTCAATTGAATATGTGTAATTTTTGAGTCCGGTATCCACTTAAAATAAGATATTCCTTTATTAGTCTCATGATGGAGAAATGTATAGTACTGCAGCAGCAAAGTGGATATTGAAAATAGAAGAGTATCAATAAAAAGGAATAAAGAACAATAATAATAAGTATAAAAGCAGTAAAAAACAATAGTACTATAGTAATAATATAATAAAAATAATAGTAGCATTATATATATATGAGTAATATTGGTGCTGAGTGATAATATACCTGAGTTGATATTGTTATTGCACAGTTGAACTGAAATTAGTAGTATACCTGAAATACTAATATTGCACAGTAGTGAACATTAAAAAGTGTAGTTTGTCTAATTATCCAGGTTGGGGGTAGTTTAAGTGTCAATGCTGACTGTACAGTCTGACAGCAGCAGGGAGGAAGAACCTGCGATATCGCTCCTTCACACTCTTCGGGTGAAAGAGTCTGTTGCTGAAGGAGCTCTGCAGTGCAGTCAGAGTTTCCCTCATGAGGTGGGAGTCGCTGTTCATCAGAGAAGACAGCTTGGCCCCATCAGTCTCCTCTCTCCCACCACCACTATCGCCAGGTCGAGGTTGCATCCCAGGACAGAGCTGGACTTCTTTATCAGTTTGTCCAGACTCTTCCTGTCCGCAGCCGAGATGCTGCTGCCCCAGTAGACCTCCCAATAATGGTGCTTTTCCACTACACAGTTCCAGCACGACTCGACTCGTTTTTTTTTTGTGTTTCCACTAGGGATAGTACCTGGTACCTGCTACTTTTTTAGTACCTGCTCTGGTGAGGTTGCAAGCGAGCCGAGCCGATACTAAATGTGACGTCAACAGACTGCCGGCCCCTGATTGGTCAGAAGTGTCGTCGCTGGTAGAGTCATGAGCCGTCCCACACAAGAATCAAACCCGCCATTTTTAAATACCAACAACAGCGTTACAGCGATTTGTTTCTTTTCCCTTGCTTTGTGTGTGACAGAAAGCCACATACAGCAGAAGTACACCATCACCTCCATGTCCTCCATTGTTTATGTGTTTGTGTCGCGTAGAAAACGAAGTCACGGCAGTTTCGCGGCGCGTTGCTATGACGACCCCGCCCACGTTGAGTAGGTACCTTTTTGTAATGGAAAAGGTCGTTCCTGGAACCGAGTCGAGCCGAGTAGTGCTGGAACTGTGTAGTGGAAAAGCGCCATAAAAGACGTCTGAAACCAAAACAGTCCTGTACACAACCCCAGTAAAATGACATGTTTTCACACTTTTTGCACATGGATTTTGCACAGATTAATGAAAAAAAAGATTTAAGTGTTTTAATTAGCAAGCATTGGAAGCAATGGTGGATTTTGTTAGTTCCCTCTGTTTCCATTCTTTTTGCTAAGCTAAGCTAACTGGCTATATTTACCAGAAATATACCTGATATCCATCTTCCCCATCCTGGCAAAAAAGTGCATTCCCCAAAATGATTAACTATTACTTGAAATAACTTTTAGTAGAAGTTGGATAGTTTTGTTTTCCATCGTCTGAGTTTTTTCCTGATATCAGGGTGTTTTCTGCATACCTCTGAATTTAATTTGAGCCACAGTCTTTTGTGTGCAAGTCTCACTACTGGGAAGGTTTAAGGGGCAGTGCTCCTGGCACAGACGCAAAATGTCCTCTGCTCCATTTAATGAAGCCGGGGCCTCTTGTTCCCTCAGAGGTGTTTCCAAGTCTAATTGAGGAGAGTAAACTGTTGCTGCTCAAGACAGACTCTAATCAAATTAATGGATGACTGCTCACCAGAAAAATGCATCGGGGTTATCTCAGATCTTTTTTTGGGTTCTTGTTTTTTTTTCCCACTAGGCATCAATACTTGGTGGCTGTCTTGTATATGTAGTCCTTGGAGGCTGGCCTGGCCCTTAAATTCATAAACAACATAACCTAGAAAAAGACTATGAGTGCCTATCACAGGATTAAGAGAGGTCCTTCCTGCATTTCAATTAAGTGGCAACAAGGTTTGCATTTTCGAGTCGTCATTACAATTTTATTCAAATGTACAAGAACATTATAATAGCAGGGAGTTAATGCTGCTACTAGTATTTCTACAACTACTACTACTAACTACTAACTAACCTAAATGAAAATAGATCAATTTTTAAAAATATGCCCCTCAATTCAACAGTTTGGATTTCAGTCTAGAAAAATTCAGTACCAGTACTTCAGCGCTGTCACCACAAGGTATCAGCAACGTTTTTAAATGAAAAATCCAAGGTAAACTTTTGTTGGCAAAAATGAATACACAACACAATAGACGTGTGGAGAAAAAAAAAATCTCCCTATAGGTGTAAACAGAATCTGCGTGCTGACATGCTATTCTTTGAGTGGCCTTCAGTAAGGAAGCTGCCTTTTTTTATTAGCGGCACACACACAGGCATAGATATACTGTACACCTGTACTATGTCTTCTTTCCTTTCATTTATACGTCCTTGTGCTGTGTAGCAGGGGACTACAGGCTGTGCCCTTTTCTTTTCTTTTTTTCTTTTTTTGTTAATTGTGTGTTTTTTCTCCCTTCTCAGCTCTCACAGCTCCGTGGGAGAGACAGAAAGTTCACCTTGCTGCATGCCCTTGTGGAGCAGATCATGTTGCATGAACCGTGCTTAGCCACTTTTACCCAGGAGTTGGCAGAATTTGAAACTGTCCCGGGAGGTATTTGCTAATCAAGATTTGATCAAAGCTGGAAAAAAAAAAAATCTGTGTGGTACTTTTTCATTTGAGGTTAGTTAAGTGAGACGTGTGGATTTTCTGTGTGTGTCATTGTGTTTTTTTCTTTCTCTGTTTTGGACAGCTTCCATCAAAGGCCTGACCGCAGAAGTAGATGGTGAGTAGATCACATTTTACTACTGCGTCCAAAGACTGTTGTTTTTAAAATCGCTGAGATCACTGTAATACTGACCCTTGTTATTTGTGGCAAGGCAAGTTATTTGTGAG
This sequence comes from Scomber japonicus, assembly GCF_027409825.1. Classification (NCBI taxonomy): domain Eukaryota; kingdom Metazoa; phylum Chordata; class Actinopteri; order Scombriformes; family Scombridae; genus Scomber; species Scomber japonicus. The sequence goes on along the minus strand of NC_070581.1, from coordinate 29,897,910 downwards.
AAGGTAACAGCAGTGTAATAACAACATTTACGAGATCTTCCTGTAATTGAAGTTTCAGTATACTTTGGTGAAATATACATTGTCAAGGGAGAGTATAGGCTCCATCCAATATATTGTCTATATGATGCCTTACAAGCACAAACACGGCACTTCACAGGATCACACAGGAGACACAATCTGATTTAAAGCAGCTATTTGCTTCAGTGGTCAAATATGATAGATGGTAACCAAGGTGTGTGTGTGTGTGTGTGTGTGTGTGTGTGTTATTCTAGTCCTGAAGAATGAACTGCAGAAAGTCGTTCAGTATAGAAAAACCTCCAAGAAGAGAAACGTTGGAGCTCAACATCCAAACTTCTCCAAAGACCTGAAGGTAAAGTAGTAAGCCCTTTATGCATTTAACTAAAAGGTACAGTTTCTCTTCTCTTTTATTGGAGCACTGCTGTCATTTACAGAGCAAGGGATGTAGATGAATAGGAGTAAATTATTTGGATAGGAATAGATAATTAGCATGATCTGGAAATCTGGATTTTTGCAGACGCCTGACTGACACAAAAACCTCACACCTCATCTTGCAGCCGATCCACGTAGAAACTGTTTTTCATGTTGCACCAAACAGATAAATGTATTAAATGTGTCAATCCATACTGAGACACACAGATATCTACTTTCTGCTATTTATATGTTCTGAACTTACTAATGATATCTATATTGATTGATCAACATTCCCAGTGAGACATAATCTCCCTTGGGGACAATAAAGTAATCCTATTTTATTCCACTATAGGAAGATTCCCTTTGTCTGTGTTGAGCGGGGAAATAAAATCAGTGAATCATTAAATAGAAACAATTAAAAAACAACAACATATAAATTGATCATTTCTTCCTGGGGAGCTTTCATAAAAAGTATTTTTGCTCAGCACCTGTCTGCTGTCAGTCACCCTGGTGACAACCCGGCAATTGTCCTCTCAGACTCCTTCAAAAGCTGCAGCTGACAGGCAGATAGACGACCAAATGCAGGTCTGGCTCTGTGCGGATTGAACGGACAGAGCGCTTCGACATGCCACTCATGTCTCTCTCGCTTTTTTTGAATTAAAGTCGATCTTAATAGTCGTGGCAGGAACTCTGATCTTTGCTTTTAAGTCAAAAAGTAATCCAGGTGATTGTTGTTTGTACTGAACAAACAGGAAGTGCTAGTAGCCAAAGAAGCATGACTTTCAATTATGCTAATGTGTTCATTCAGTTGTCATCTACTCTCATCCCAATTTGTGTTTATATTTACATCCTCATCAAAACTTCTATAGTGCAACATCACTAGTGGTCAAAAACTCCTATATATACATTTAACCCTCCTGTTGTCCTCCAGTCAAGGAAGGAAAGAAGGAAGGAAGGAAGGAAGGAAGGAAGGAAAGAAGGAAGGAAGGAAGGAAGGAAGGAAGGGAGCAAGGGAGGAGGGAAGGAAGGAAGGAGGGAAGGAAGGAAGGAAAGGAGAAGGAATGAAAGAAAGGAGGGAGGAAGGAAGGGAGGAAAGGAAAGAAGGAAGGTAGGAGAGAGGAAGGAAGGAAAGAAGTACAGAGGAAAGAAGGAAGGGAGGAAGGTAGGGGAGGGGAAGAAAGAGAGAAGGGGGAGGGAGGGAGGGAAGGAAGGAAGGGATGAAAGGAAAGATGGAAGGGAGGAAGAAGGAAGGAAAGGAGGGAGGAAGGAAGAAGGAAGAAAAGGAGGGAGGAATGTAGGGAGGAAAGGAAAGAAGGAAGGTAGGAGAGAGGAAGGGAGGAAGGAAGGAAAGAAGGACAGAGGAAAGAAGGAATGGAGGAAGGTAGGGGAGGGGAAAGAAAGAAAGAAGAAGGGAAGGGAGGAAAGACGGAACAGTCAAAACAGGGAGGACGACAGGAGGGTTAATAATATAAATGCTTTGTTTGACCAGATCAGATCACTGATCACTTCTGAAAGGAGTAGTCTGACATTTTTTGGAAATATTTGCTTTCCTGCTGCAAGTTAGATGACATGACTGTCGATTATCTTTATTTAGCTTCATCTTGTTTGTTTAATTATTAAAAAAAAGTGAAGTTGTGGTCGATCCAGGCCGGCTATGGAAGTATTTCTGTGTCACATGACTAATGGAGCGTAACATGATTGGCTGGACGTTGGCTGAATTGAGACAGGGATCGATTGCTTCTCCCTGGTGACCCGGATGTTGAGTCTGGTTCTTTTTACACTGAATTTTTTGACATTGAATTTTTTTAGACTGATTTTTTTTTAGAAATTGAATTTTTATTTTCCACTTAATTTTTTTGAGATGTTGATTTTTTTACACTGAATTTTTGGGGGTGTTGGATTTCTTTACATGTTTAATTTTGAAAAACTGAATATCTGGAGACAACGATTTTTTTTTTTTTACACTGAATTTATTTCAACATTGAAAAAAATTCAGAGGCAAAAAAAAATTCATTTCAGTGCTAGAAATTTGATGATTTTTAAAATTCAAAGTCTGATACTGATTGATACTGAAAAATGTCAATGTTAGATATTCATATTCAAACTCAGATGGCACAGAAATACTTCCATACCATCTGTTTCACCATGCTTTCCTTATTCAAGTAAATGGGTTAAATGTGTCAAAACCTTTGAACGGTACTGTTCATATATATATACATATAATCATCATCTCATGTAAATGCAGGCAATTCAGAGTTTAACCCCAGAATATTATCCAAAGATAAGTCGGAAAAATCTATTTAACAGTGATTATCAGTTTGATAAATGGCTGTACGAATGAATGAATGAGTGAATGAACCCAATTACCAGGAGTTCCTTGTGCTCTTCTCTATTCCCTAGATGGCAATTGAGAAATACAACACGGATCTTTCGGCTCTGACAAAGACGTGTGAGGAGATGAAGAAACTCTACTCTGTCATACTGGTAATCCCTGAGTTATTATTCCAATATCTCTTTTGTACAGGCTTGGAGATGGATGACTCTCTGTTCCAGTTATGTCTAGATCGCCCTCTTCAATTATTTGTCATCTTATCTCCTCCTCCACCCAACAGCGAGAGAGAGTACATATATTTCAAAGAAGTCCCCCAAGGTTACTTCCTTCTCACCAGGTGTCCTTGAGGGCTTACTTGAGGATATAACGCATCTGATATACAGCGCATAGCCGTTTGCTTCCACATCATTTAACGCCAAGCTCCGCTGATGTTCTGCTTTGAAATATGTTGTACCTCCTTTTTTTTTTTTTTGGGATAATTTCGTCAGGATTAGTGAACAATTGCCACTGTCACCCCATAGCCAGAAAGTGTGAGAGACAAGTTCATCCTGACCCTTAATGTGTTGGTGTCATGTCGATGAATGGTCCACAAAAGATTAAAAATGAGCGTGTAACAAGAACACCCCCCTGCTGGGTTTCTGATGTGCTTTTAAAAAAAATGTATTGGAGTCATAAGGACACATACCTCAAAGGTTTTAGTATATTGCTTTTGTGGAGAGGTAGTTCATGTTTGGAGTGAACTTTTTTCCGGTCAGTGACATCTCATTTTAAATATACTAGAAACATGTTACATTGCTTTCATTCATACTTGCAGTATTCATGATTTAAGCGCTCTGTGATGTTGACTAGACTCTATAAATAATGATCATCTTTAATGAGTTGATCTGAGAGGCATACTTGATTTTTTTAAAGCATTTGTCCCCAACCACATGTCTCCTATAGGAAACTCCTCTGTCACATACAGTGGGGAGAACAAGTATTTGATACACTGCCGATTTAGCAGGTTTTCCCACTTTCAAAGCATGTAGAAGTATATAATTTTTATAAGTACTCTTCAACTGTGAGGTTAGGTTACTTTTATTGGTCTCCACCAGCGAGAAGTTTGTCTCGGAGACGGGAAAAAAGTTGCAGCACATAAATGACATACAATAAAAAAACCAACATGCAATACAAACGTACAGGTAAAAAGACAGTGGTGGAACAAACACAGACTGACAATGGACGATCCTACGCATGTACTGTACCACCATAAATATAAATCCACATCCACACCCCCCCAACCCTCCAACCCTCCATCAAAGCATTCACACAAGCATTCGCATCACATCACCTCCCATCACCCTCACCACATCACCATGTCAACCTACCAAAAACATTCATTCCGTCATAAATATAGGTTCAGTCACACATCCCAGCACTCCATCACAGACACTCATAGATCCATTCACTTGCATACATCACACACACTATCTGGAGGCACAAACACACAATTTCATTTCCATACACAAAACCATCACATACATTCATTTCTGGCTGTTAAGAAGCTTGATTGATACCATAGACTGTATAAAAGAAATGGACATAACATCCGTGACGTCACCCATTGGTTTGTGGACTGCTGCTCGGAAGCCAATAGTTTCCGATCTGGGCAGCGTCATTTTGAAAATTTCAGGTGCATGCTGGGAAAAAAAAGAACACGGATTCTACTTATATGGGCATGGGGCCATGGGCGGAGCCATGGACAGAGCGGGGAGGTTGCTATGGTTACGAGGGCTGGATCTCGAGGACATTGGTCAATCAACCTGTCAAACACGACGTAGCCACGCCCTAATGCATACCCTGCTTTATGCTCAAATATAAAATCAGGGAGGCCAAATTTTCACAAATGAACATCATACTGCATTGAAGAAGGCTTTAAACTAGCGATTGAGACCATAAACACATTTTGAAAACGTTTACTGAGGTTAGAAATCAAGTGAGAAGTTGGTGAATTCTCCATTCACTTGTATTGAGACGGTCGCCACCTGGTGGGCTTTTGATAGAATGCAGCTCTAAGTTACTTCCGCGTTGGCTTAATTTCAGAGGACCAGGACTCACCGCCTGATTGATACAGGAAGAAAAGAATGTTTGTATCGATTGTGCCTGCACAGAGGAAGTCTGTATATTCACAATTCAACACATGAGCACTGTCTGATAAAATGGCATTTGCCTGTCTAATAGTCGTCTGCGTCAAACAGTGACGGAATCTAAAACAAAAATCCAGAAAATCACATTGTATGATTTTTTAAGTAATTAATTTGCATTTTATTGCATGACATAAGTTTTTGATACATCAGAAAAACAGAACTTAATATTTGGTACAGAAACCTTTGTTTGCAATTACAGAGTCCATAACCAGATGTCTCCTAAAGAAAACTCCTCCGTCATATATATCATCAGGTTTAGTGAAGGCATCGGTCCCTGTATATTCTTTTCTCACACTGTCTATAAAGAAAGACCATTTTCTTTGCTCACTAACCTGGTTAGATTATGTTTACAGAGCTCAAGCCCACTTTTGACATATTAACAGGTGCTATGTCTTTTGTTATAGAGTCTCCTTCAAAAACAATCAATACAAAAGTACTACCTATTTTTTCACCTTTCCCCATATTTCTATGGACAATCTATCATCATAGAGAGCCCACTTACCCTTCTTGCTGTGTTTGAGCGCTGAGTTATGATAGGGTCAGCAGTGAGCTTTAGCCCTGGTAGGGAGCGGTGTTATATACTGTATACTCTGCTCCTCAATTAGATTCTTGTGCACTTCAGAAAACTTTTCCAACTCACACACGAATACAGTGAATCTGCTATGAAGTTAGTGTGCAAAATATTGAAGGTTTTTCTCTGATTCTCAGTCGTAGTCATGTTTGCACCTCCCAGTTTTGTTTCCGACTCTTTTCAGTGAGGAATGTTCTGATGTTATGTTCAGATCAAACACTAAGCAAAGTCTTCCGTGTGGCGTGATTATGTACAAGGTCAACATACAGACGTGAATAAATTCAAATATGAATCTGTGGGAGTTAAAAAAAATGTTTGAACTTGAGGAAACAATTTTGATCAGATCTTGAGACTTAATGAAGTTTATTTCATAGATGCTCAGAGAGGCGAGGGTTAAAAGAGACAGACTGGAGGGAAATAACAGAGAGAGAGCGACTGGAGTTCTTGGTGAGTTCTGAGTTCAGTGAGAGGCTAAACTGAATATAAAACATCAACACGCCTAACTCTGGTCAATGCCTCCTTCGGTTACTAGCTAGCTTACAGCTTATGTACAGTAATGAGCTGTTTAGGGCGAATAAACACAAATCACCCAGCGGTCAAGCTCATACAGCACCCGAGACGTGACATGGAGATACTTTTCTTTATAAAGCATGCATCCAAGTTATAAAACATCTGCGCTTTATGAATGAACTGTTTATCGGACCACAAATGAGACAAGAATTAGCTTGCTAGCGTGCTATTTTATAACTGTGGATGCAGCCAGATCAAATGTCTTTAGTAATGTTAACTTATTGCAACTACGTAATTCATTATGTGTCAATCTGACCACTCATGAATGACATTAATGGTCCTGATTTGTCATTTAGCGCCACCATCAGGTTTTTATTACAATGAGCATTAGAGCCTCACATTGCTGCTAACATATAGCTTTTTTCCCCCATTAGCTCTGGTTTGTCTGTTTTAGCTGTAGCGTGTGGAGCCACCCTGTGATGAAAAGTGTTTCACAGTCTCACAGCCAAGCCACACTGCTGCAACGAGAGGCCAAAACATTGTAAAGTGCTTTGTCCATTAAGTTAGAAAGGCGCTAGACATAAGTGCAGTCCATTCAGGAAATGAAATGTGATTATCACTGAATTAGTGGTGCTTCGTTAGCAGTGATATTCCTCAAGCTCCAACAAGATGTTAAAGATATTTTTAGCCAATTTGTGAGTTATTCAGATTTAAAATACTTCAGGGAGGGATAGTACAAGCAGAAACAGTCACAACAAGATGTTAGATGAAGAGCTACAGATAACAGACTCTTATGCAAACAACATACCTCCAACAGGTAAACAACTTCTATCAGTTTGCCAGAAATACTCTCACAGCACACTCATGGTATGGCTCGCCACAACTACTCCTAAAGCCATGGAAAAACACTAAAAGCTCGAGACTCTTTGTGGGCATTAAGAAACAGCCCTGCTTTAAAACAGCACAGACGGTTGGGAGGAGTGGAGGAGTGTTACTTCAGATACAGATGAGACATGATCCAGGAAGTCCAGTTTGAGTGACAGATCTGTGAATTTGAAGGTTTATCAGACACCAAAACACCAAAGAGGGGGTTTATAATAACCACAGACAGGATTTTACAACTCTGCATATTCAGTCTCAAAAGTAAACTGTATAATAAACACACACTGGTTGTAATTTGATTGGTCATTGCAGTGCCTCGCTGAATTATATTGTGAGCCAAGTTCAACTTTATTTTGCTGAGCCACACTTTGTTTTCTGCAGACTGGCCTCATTGAAATGACTAAGAAGGCTGCACTTTTTTTTCTTCTTCTTCTCCTTTTTACAACAATGCTAAATTCAGTCTGAACTTATATAGTCTCTCTAATATACATCTATTCTTTTGGGACTGGTGCAGATTTAATGCAAGAAATCAACAAAGCATAATGTAATGGCTTTTGCGTGTAATGTTCAAACCTTCACGAGCTTAAAGTAAAACATCCTCAGGATAAAATAAATCCTTAATGCAGCTATAATCAAAGTGTTCGTATTTACAATGGATCATATGAATACTTGTATGTATTCTGCCCGGCATGAAACATGAAACAGACACAGTTAGTGACTAGTTGATGAACACTGTAGATCAGATAAGTCGTTTAACTGCCCAAAAACAGAGCTATAAAAAGACTGAATATTTACTTACATTCATCACAAAGCCTAAAACAGATGTACTGATGAGAAACAAATCTATCAATCTAAAAAATGATGATATGTCAATGATGTGTTTACGGCTCTCACTGCCATCAAAAGGCTTAAAATCCAGTTATAGCAACCAGATGTCTCTCTTTAGTCCTCTTATCTTTAACATAAATCATTTTTTCAAGTATTATTGAAAATGGTCTTGCAGTGAAGTGGCTGTAGCCTTTCAGACTGTGACCTTTAACTGTAGTGTCCCCCTCAGGCCACCAGATATGTTTTTAATCACCAGGCAGTCAGCAGTGCAAAAATGCATGATTATCCCCCCTTGCATGTTTCACCTTATAGTTTATTTTTCATCACATTTTGAAAGGTTGTTTTTCTGTTATAGCATCCCAATTAAGTCATTATGGGTCTTCTTTCTTCAGGTATAAGATCACAGTACAATCCAGCATCATTCCTCCAAATTTAGTTAAAAATCAGACCAGTGATGTCTCAAGAGTGAAATTCCAGTTCTAATATAGTGTGTGTGTGTGTGTGTGTGTGTGTGTGTGTGTGTGTGTGTGTGTGTGTGTGTGTGTGTGAAACCTCCTGAATATACAATAATAAGCCCTTCAGGAGCAACGGAGAAAATGATTGAGACTGACTGTGGTGCTGTGGTGTTGTGTAAAGAAGCAGCAGGTTGGGGAAAAGGTGTCATATTTAGTCACGTCTTGTCACGGGGTTGGAGAATTCATAATGATGCCCTTAAATTAGCCAACATGCAAATTTATTATACATAGAAGTAGCTCATGAAATTTTGGCGGAGTAGATTCTGGAGAGGTTTTTTTTTTTTGCTATGCTTGAGGCAAGACTTGAAAACCCATTCAAAGTAGACTAAATACAAGAATACCTTTTATGTAACGTGCTTTGCTTTAATGCAGTTTCTGACATGTTGCGTGCCTGGTGTTTAATTTGTAATGTTAAGATGTCATTTTTAAAGATTTGGGTGTACTTGAATTTTTACTTTACAAAAACAGAGTATTTTTACATGTCTTCGAACATGTCTGGAGGAGGTCTTAACGCTTGTCTGATGCCAGTTTGGAGATGAAGGAGCTCGGAATAACCATAAACCTCACCACCATGGTACAAAACACATGCAACCAGCTCTCAATCTCATTAGTCTTCTTATCCTCATTAGCCACCTGAGGTGGAAACACATTGATTTGTACAGCAGGCACTTCCTTTTTTTTGAAGTGCGGTTGTAATGTTTGATATTTTGGGCAGAGCGAAGCATATGAAAAGATCCATATAAATAAATGTTAAACATGCACAGTGAGGTTGATCAACAGGCTGTGCAGAGGATTTCATCACTCAAACTGAGAGGAATGACAACACTCCTCCTTTTTTACCTCAGTTATAACGTAATATCAGGCATTTCTGGCAGATTGTGCAAAATAATGAGAGAAAAGTGTGCAAACATACTAATTTGCACATCAGATACAAGAGTGTCATATATAAAAAAATAAATAAAAAAAGAGCAGGTGTTAATAATGAGCTGACATCCCCCTTTCACTATTAGGGACATTGTTAAGAACATCTGGCTCACACCTGTGTAAATCTTTCACAAATATCAGAAGACACATACAGTCGTATTCGCTGTCAGCAATTACATCTTGCGCGAGGGGATGTTTCACAGTTTAGGTGTTATCCAATCGTTATAAAATGATTCAGTGATGGACTAATTAATATTCATTCAATATGTATTTGTTATTACTTAAATTCACCTTTGGAGGTAAAATAAAATACGAATGAAAATCTTAAGATAAGGATTTTAAATTAATTTCATAACTGTGTTTTCTCAGTTCGAGGTCATTTAAAAATTAGGATCAGGGTAAATATAGTTGTAATTGAACCATGTTTTCATTTTAAAATCCTCTGAAGACTCCATATACTATTGAGTTATTCTTAATTCAGTCAGAAACACATTGAGGAAATGAGCATTTATGGTAAATAGATAGAGATATACACATAGACGGTGGGAAAGGATTCTTAATACAAGCTTAAATGAGCATTAAATCTCAGTTAAATTCACAAGAGGAGATTGAGGTGGTGCAGGAGATGAATGTAACGGTGGCTCTAGTCGGTACACCTGCATGATTGGACTGATGAGCTTTGACGGAGCTGGTGATTGTTAGGCTCCTATTCATAGACCCTTCCCAATTTTAGAAAAGCGCCACATGTGCAAAATACAGACTTGACAAACTCCAAACCTTTTCCTGTCACCTTGATACTTGTTGCTAATTACATGGTGTCACCACAGCAGTAAATCAGGGATCTCAATTCACACAGACACATATGTACTGTAGCTTTGATTGGGAAAGCTTAAATCTTTTAAAGACTGTAGTTCAATCAGGAGAGACTCAACTGAAAGAGAGTTACCTTTAAAGAGTAATTAAATACATTTATTGGATATAAACTGCATGAGAGGGAAAGCTGAAGAAATATTTGAGGAGTTTGATCGATTACCAATCACGATCCAGACTTGTGGAGTTTGTGGTTCTGCACAGCTCCACATGGTCTGCGTGGTGCATTCAAGAACCGCCTGAAATTTCAACTCTTCTATGAACACCACAAAACTTGAGCTTCTTTAACTTTTTAGCATTTTGTTGATTGTTGCACTACTGTTTTGTTTGTTTATTACTCCCAGTTGTTTCTTACTTTAAGAAATAAACCCATTTTCTCTCATAGCACCTGTACCAAGTCATCTACTATTTTTACTTTATAGTTGGAATTTGTATCTCAGCTTTTTTGGAGTCACTGTTTTCTAACACTTGATTGTCTTGCCACGCTTGACAGTCACTTTGGATAAATGCGTCTGCCAAATGTCAAAATGTAATAAATGATTGGACTCCACTGTGAAAGGAAAGAGATAAAAATATAAATAAATAGAGATTGCATGAAGATAGTGTCCCTGATTAGAGAAGGTTCAAGAAAATCCACATATCCAGGCTGCCCATAAAAAACAAAACTGATGTCTCTGTGACTATTTAACCTTCAGAAAGTATGTAATCAATCTGTCTACAATACAAAGAAACTGATTCTAAGTAAGTCCTGAGTTGTGCAGTGTTTAAAAGAAAAGTTTTAGGCAGCACACTTATTTGCTTTCTTACCAAGAGGTCGATCTAATTTTCATCTAATTCTCAGCGAGAAAGCAAATAAGCGTATTTCCCATCATCTAACCACTTCTTCTTTCAGGGCGTTTAAGCTGCAATAAAAATGTGTGGTGAATAATGTAAGTTTGTCAGTAATCATCTGAACAGAATAACGAAATATAGCACCTTAGGGTATTTTACATTTTTTAGAACATAAAGACTGAAAATTAGAGAGACGGCGGGATAGCATGAACCTTATTCCAACCAGCACAGTCAGCAGCAAGCCCTGAGCCAATTATCACACTTGGCCACTGTGACCCTTTCTGATCAAGTTTGACTCATTTGAATTAGCAACAGTTTTTATAGCAGTGACCCTTAGACGCTCAGGTGTAAGTGTTCATTCAACCTTACATGTCTAGCTCATTGTGTAAGAGCAATCAAGGACTGGATTGCATGCTGAGGCAGGATATGAGGTAATTATATCAAAAGACCATTGTTAAGAACAATATGCAGAACTCAGGCAGTGGTTCAGTAATCAAAAGTAAAATGGAGTTAATTGTAACTTTTTTCCCCCATCAACTCAGAAAGTGTAATTGCTGTCAGATTAAAGTTCTTAATCTCTTAAAAAACTAATCCTGTTTTTGTTTTTTGTCAAGGTGAAATTTGGGGAACCAGCGGATCAAGACTCTCAGGAGCTCTTTGGGTTGATCCATCAGTTCATCAATGAATTCAAGAGGACCCACGCTGAAGTTGTATGAGTTATACTGTGAAGAGTAACACATTGTATATAGTCTAATAATGATTATATGGTGATTATTAAATGTGAGTCTAGGGTTACACCATGGTTATGTTATATAATCAACACTGTTGCCATGGTAGCGACTTGTCAATCACAATGTTGCCACGTCCTAAAGCATACGCTGAATTTTGATGATGATTTTGATGACTATATAATTTATAAAATGAACATCATGCTGTATTGAATAAGACTTAAAACTGTGAACAAGATGTTTACTGAGGGAAAAAAAAATCAAGTGACATGTCGGGGATCATTTTCTTGTAAACTTCAATACGCCCCCTGATGGCCATTAGAAAGAATGCAGGTTGAAGGCATTTCCACACCGGCTTCACTTAAAGCTGCAGTTGGTAACTTTGAGGAGAGAGGACTTAGCATCAAATTTGAAGAAGTACAACTTTCAGACCCCCCCCCTCCCTCTCCCTCTCCGCTGCACTCCTGCCCTGCCTCCAAAGTCCCGCCCCCAGAGGAGGGTGACGTGTGCACGGCCATGTGCACGCGATCGGTAATACATGAACTACACTCCACACAGCTAGATATAAAACGCTTTACAGTGACTTTCACATGGCTATACCTTACCTAGAAACTCGGAGATATGAGCTTGACCGAGCTGAGGAGGAAGGGGGAGGGGCCTGTAAAGAGGAAGGGGAGGGGGCTGTGTGCGTGAGCAGTGATTGACAGCTGTCAGACACTCCATCAGACACAATCCTGGCTCTGATTGGGTCTTTTTGTCCGGTCGCGGTGGATTCTGGCAGGAGCAGTAGGCGGGGCTAAATGAGCCTGTTTTTTTTACAGATTACTAGTTTCATGTAATGCTGTCTTTAGTCTTTACATAGTGACAGTTTTAGCAAATATGACAAAATGTTACTTTTATAAGACTTACCAACTGCAGCTTTAACATGTTCTACACATGATATGGCCTTGACACACAAAACCAAAAATGATGGAGGTGGAATGAAATGACTCACCGCACAATCTCAAATAGCCTCAAACAGATATCAAGCAGTTTGACCAAGATGTTTCTGTAAAAATAACGTTAATAATAGAGTTAAACGTTAAATGTATTTTTAGTGCCTTACTGTCCTGTGTTGTACAGATATTTACCTTTTATATAACATACATTGAATGTGATGAAGTGTAGTGTATTAAACTCATGGCACCTGGACGACGTCAGTGGAAATCAATTTTGTGAATATAAAACAGATCTGTGTCACGTTAGTTTCATGTCAGAGGTCGGATTGATTTGGCCTTGACACACAAAAAACCAAAATGATGGAGGTGGAATGAAATGAAAGCAGTAACATCAGAGACAAACTGATTACGTGTTTCTGCTAAACTTCTATTTACACTGAAGCCCCATGACTCACTGCACAATCTCAAATTGCCTCAAGTAGATACAGATATCAAGCAGTTTGACCAAGATTTAAAATAATAGAGTTAAATGTTAAATGTATTTTTAGTGCCCTACTGTCCTGTGTTGTACAGATATTTACCTTTTATATGATATACATTGAATGTGATGAAGTGTAGTGTATTAAACTCATGGCACCTGGACGACAGGTTGGTGATGTCATTGAAAATCAATTTTGTGAATATAAAACAGATCTGTGTCACATCAGTTCATGTCAGAGGTCGGATTGATTTGGGTTGACCTGATGTTTATTGACATTTTGGTTTGACAAATCAGTAATGAAAGATTTTGAAACTCATCTGCAGTATCAGACACTTGGATGCTGAAGTGTGCTGCTAATACCAAAAGCTCTCTGTGTGTTGGCAGAGGAACAAAACAGACACTTGAGAGGCCAGCTGAGGCAGAGGCTGGTGTACTTTTAGGAGTGTGATCCTTTTAAATATGCAGTCGTGGCGCTGGTCGTGGAGATTTTCTACCCCAGCGCTGTGGGAGGAGCTCCAAGGCCACTTCTGATTCAGGACCACATCTGCACTGTGGCAATGACATGATGAGCAAAACAAAATTCCCCTTCACAAGGTAGAGAGAGGTATTCTTAGCTCTTGTTATAACTGATTTATCTGTTATGTCGCTGACGTTTTAATCAGATGACAGCAGAAACACAGTGTGCCGTTAAAACTGTTAATCATGGTGGTATAATGAACCAGACCCCATACTGAGCACGAAAAGTTGCACATTTTGTTGTAAAAAAGGGGGGGAAAGAACAGATTTTAATTAAATCTCTGCATCTACAAAAACTGGTGATTCATTAGCAGGAAACATGCAAAACTATTTCATTAAATGTTTCCTTCACAGAGTGTTATCTCATTATTTTTTTTATTTTATTCCCAATTTGTCAAAATTGTAGCTGGAAGGATCATTACAGCTTTTTTTTTTACCCTCTGACAGTGTCTTTGTACCTCTTTTGAAATTAAAAAAAGATAAGTAACCTAACTCTGAGCGTGAACTGAACATAAACACTGAATTTTTTGTGGTTTCAATTTTACTGGTTTCCATTTTCTCTCTTACTTTGGACTTAGTTTCACTTTAAAAAGGCCAGTTTAGAACAAAGATACAAGACGAGAAGAGTTTAAACTTACTTCTTGTTGCAATGCACCAGTGAACAATGTTATCTAACCTGCCAGTTTACACCAATGAGACTAGATGAGATAATTTTGTAGGGTCTTAAAGAATGAATGAGGACAGTGATATTGAGTTACTTGTTACAGTTGCAGGTCTAGCACTGTGACGAAACAGCGAAAAACAGTTTAAAACATGAGATGGTTGAGAATTTGGAGCTGCCCATTGGTCGGAGCTCGGAAACAACGTAACGTAACGCTTCCTCGCTCAGTTTGTCTAAATGTCAGATTATTTCTATCCATCATTAGATAGCACATTTTCTGAATCATTGTTTCCGTTCTCAAGACACTCACCACATCATTTTATACTGAGCGGCACATTTTATTTGTCCGTCAAATTGCTGTTAGTCACTCAAAACACATAAACAACTTCAACAACGAGTTCATCACTGCCACCAAAATAATGTGTAATATAATAACCTGTCACTTAATTACTGCTCAAGTCAAAACAGTCAAATGAACTGTGTCAGTGTAACGGAAGAACAAGTTCATTAAGGTAATTTGATTTAGACTTTGATATAATGATCCAATAATGACGTTAAATATCCTCTTCAGCCAAATACAGAAGGTAAAGCCATAGAAACACCAGTTCAACAAACTATTCAGAGGTAACTCATTGTCAGTGTTCACCCCTCTGATAATATCCGCCAGTCACTCTTCACTTCTTCTTTATACTGTATGTGACAGTAATGTAAAACAAAAAATACAAAAATGAAAGGCAGCCAAGGCAATGAGCCCTCACTCTCATTATGCTTCTTCATATTGGTCCTCCCTTATTTTTCCTAAAGCTTTTTTTCAGCTGTGGTTCTATATTTGATATGTTTTTTTCTTAGCACAGCATGTGCATATAAAGATTCATGCAAATGTTTAGGGGGACACATTCACTCACGATCACTGAATCATTCAAGGATAATTTGTCTTGTGTATGAAACCAACAGTGCATGTACTGTTGTGAGAAAATGAAGCATAGACTTTTAGAATTGCACACTGAGTATGATGATGATTTTCATTTGACTAACTACTCACAGAAACTGTGAAAGCAAAGAAAACTTCTTTTTATAGATTTTTTTCCCTTTTAACTGAAATTAATGTAAATCACTTGCCTGTGTTCTCGTTTCAGTAGAAAATCAGAAAATAAAAAATGGAGGAATTAAAAATTTAAATTCTTTCATTATGGTGCCTCCTAGTTTTGAATGAATTACATGAAATATCATTATGCTGTCTGCCAATGTAAAACACGAATAGTTGCACATTTTGTTGTACAAAGGAAAAAACAGATTTTAATGAAATGTCTGCATCTACACAAACAGATTATTATTACTGATTCGTTAGCAGTAAACATGCAAGTTGGCCAGCATCCTGTTGGCCTTGCTCCACTAGTTTCTTTAACCTTAATACAACCTCTCATCTTTCATTGAAAAAATGAAGTGTGTCCTTGGAGCTTACTTTAGATATTTTAAAGCAGGAGCTGCTATCAGAAAACCTTTGTTAAGTTAAATAATGTTCAAAAAACCCATTGAAAGAGCTACAAGCGCATCAGTGTGGGTTCGCTACTGGAGTGTGATAATTTGGTTTTGTCCATTTCCACAATTTTGGTCGACTTACCGGTTGGTATAACCGACGACTAACCGAATATTCGCAACATGCCAACATTAACAAGAGCTAAATAGATCATGTGTCAAAAATAATTTCAAATATTCGTAACAAACAACAAGCTTTAACTGCACAAACTTGTATTTATTTATAATTCAAGAGAGGCTGTTACAACTGTTGATGTACCAGTTTGGTGATTAGCGTCAGGTTCGTCTCCCGCAGTAACCGACAAAGCAGACAGCAGCTTTTTCACATGAGTCAGCAGTTTTTCCACTCTTGACTTTTGTGTGGCTTTGTCTGCATCATGTTCGCTCCAGTCAGCTAGCTACAGTAGCAACGAACTATCAAGTCAAAGTAGCCGAGGGCAGGAATAAATATTCACTCTCCAGTACTGTGAACGTGCCCTTCATACTAGACTACACAGCTCAACTCTTGATTCAAGTTTTTCAATGAAAAAAAAAAAACGACCACAGCACAAAAGTCAACGTTAGACCCAGCGAACGATTATTTGGTTTCAATGACACATCCCTACTCTGAACCTGGTTCAACTCCTCCACTCGCTCACATACTCATCGTATGTCATTCTGCCTACAAACGTCTAGTAATGTCATTGGACGACGTTTGTTAAAGGTCGCTTGAAAACACACTAATTGAATAAACAATATCAGATCATTTTGACCTTGACTCTCTATACAGCAAATTAAATCTTGCATAAAACATGCCATTCAATCGCTGGCAAAGCAGTCACACTGAGCCTGATTGCCACTCAACACAAGAGCCGCAGACTCTGAAGAACAACCCACAATAGATTTCTATTAAAGTCTCCTCCTTATATAACTTACAGACATCAGAACCTGTCTTCTCCTGCACTGCAGCTTGATGAACATCAGTTAGCAGGCTAGAAAGCCAATTAGCTGTTCAGCTGAAGCACATTAAACAGCGTGGAAACATGCCTGAAAATGTCAGTTTGGTCCAGTTGGATGCTGATGTGGTCTTCAAGATCCCTGTTAGCAACACATGTTAGTCCTGTTGGTCTGAGCAGCAGTTACAGTGTAATGCTGACACTCTTGGCCAACCTACTGTCAATCAAACATGCCCTCTCAGTTGGCCAAAAGTAGCATTTCTGATATTTCCCCCAAAGACTTTTTTTCATTTTAATCATTCAAACTATTACCAATAAACTTAAAAGCATGCTGACATTATTTTTCACTGCAAAGTGGGATTATTAAATTGAGTTTATTTACATCATCAGTGTTTTGAATTCCTGGTGTTTCAGCAAGGCACTTATCACAATGTGCTGCTGGTGTTGTGAAATTTCATTAACCAAAAGCTGGAGCAGGAGGCTGCTGGAGTGAAGGTGTTAATATTCATTATAATATTCCTACTGTGAAAACAATTTTGGCAGATTCTCATAAACATGTTTGCAGAAGAAAACAAAGCTTCACATTTGTATCAGACTGCATTGTGTGCACTGGTGGGAATTGTCAAACACCAGCCTCCACTGGTCTTAAATACCACATCTGTTGTGTTTTTTGAGTGAGAAAGCGTCTGTTCACCTCCTCTGTCTTTGTTTGTGTCTCCACACTGCTGTCATTGCATGCCAACTTCTCTAACCAGTCTGTGGATTTCATGGAGTGGACAAACATAATCATCAGTGACATATTTTTTCTTCTTTTCATCGCCTTTATTTCTCATTTTTCATAGTCAGTCAGATGTCAGATGGAGTTTCTGTCACAGGGTTACACTTAGCATGATTTCTGTGTCTTGAATTGATTTTAAAAGAAGCCACAGCCATGTACTGTATGAAAAATTGTATGTACTTCTAGACTGTACTTTTATTTTGGACAGGTTTGTCCTGCTTAAACTGACGGAATAAAACAAAAATCACATTTGACCATAACTGGTTCAGGGTCACATTTCAACAGCTTCAGTCTGCCTGCCAATTATTTTAATTCTGCTTTAATCAAATTTTTATATCCACAGTGGATTACATGACATGACATGTAATGTGAAAGGTGATGTCCATTGTGATGAATCCTCAACAACATATGTCTTGATCCTCTATCACTTCAACTCGGTTCAGCTCATTGTTTTGGTTTTAAATTTTCACTGCTTTGATTTACTCTTATTGGCTTTCTTTACAGATGCTGCAGGCACTTGTTTTCAGCTAAAAAATTCAGATACATTTCTAGCTTGGCCCGCTCTCAAATGACAGACGATGTTAGCAACAAGCTGGTAAATATAGCGATGCATTTAGAGCAGCTAAAGAGTCAGATGTCTCCCTCAGGAGTCGGTGGAGACCAAAAACAGAGCTAAAAGGGGAGTGGATATTGGACTATATTCATCAATTGGACAGAAGCATGACTCCAAATGAATGCTAATGTTGCCCTGTGCCTCCTGGATGTGTAAATAGTCCAACAAGTTACTTTAGCTTTTTCTAATCTGGTGTACCTAATCAGCTGAACATCATCATTTGACTGTGTTTTCCAAAACCGTTACAAAAAAATAGTGATGTTTTATGACGTGACAATACTATGGTTTAGCTCTGGTTAAAAAAACACTTTTAGGGAAGTTTAGGGAAAGATCATGGTGTGGGTTAAAATGATCATATTGTAAAGATAAACAGTGTGGGTTAAATTGACTTCTTCAACAAAAGTGAGGTGACTTTCATCAACATGGCTGCTATAAATAACCACAGGATTAAGGTTTGGGAATGGTTGTAGTTCATTTACAAAATAAATAAATGAAAAACTGTCCCTACCGGTTAGAAATGTGACACAGGAGACAAACAGCAGTGTCCCATGGCAAAGTCCAATTTTGGGTCAATGGCTCTGTCCAGCCCTCCTCTGAATGAAGTAATTGGTCGACATAGACGCATCATTTGAACTGCACCACTGCTCTGAGTCAGGATTAATACGGCCAGTAGATGGCAGCTGTCACTGTAGGTCATTTTTGGGTGACTGACATCAAAACCCACATATGTTTTGTTTTTGTTTTTGTGGGAGGAAACTTACTTCTTGTTGCAATGCACCAGTGAGCAATGTTCTCTAACCTGCCAGTTTACACCAATGAGACAATTTTGTAGGGTCTTAAAGAATAAATGTTACTTGTTAACAGCGAAAAACAGTTTAAAAAATGAGAGGGTTGAGAATTTGGAGCTGCCCATTGGTGTTTCAACAGTATACTACGGGGGCTTTTGCATATTTATTCTAAGAACTTGAGACAGGAGAGGGCAGTTTTGTATTCCTCTCTTTTATCCATTAAAAACTGCAAATTTTGACTAACCAGCTGACTTTGTTCTAGTTACAGGAGATGCCACCAGTCAGCTCGACTTTACTGTGAAGTTCTAAAATGGTTTTGTCTCGTCGCAAATCTTTAGTGTAAACTGGACTTCAACCCTCCTGTTGTCCTCGAGTCTAGGAAGGGAGGGAAGAAGAAGGAAGGAAAGGAAGGAAGGAGGGAGGGAAGAAGGACAGACGGAAGGGAGGAAGGAGGGAAGGAAAGAAGGACAAAAGAAAGGAAGGAAGGAAGGAGGGAAGGGAGGACGGAAAGAAGGACAGAAGGAAGGAAGGAAGGAAAGAAGGACAAAAGGAAGGAAGGAAGGAGTAAGTCTCTAATACAGTCTCATTTGTAAGGTTAATTGAAAAGACAATGTTGTATTTACAGCTGGTTGCTACAGTAACCCCAAGTGGCGGGAAAAAAGTCAATTAATGCAGGTGGACATCTCTGTCAGTGGAGACAGTTCAGTCTTGCCCAGTGAATGAGTGAGCTGTAGGATAGAGAGGTTGCAACCAATGAAAGAGCAGAAAACATGAGGGTTGATAAACACACTGAGCATACAGATAGACAGCAGACAAAAAGACTATGCTGCAGGGCTGATTTGAGATATGGCTTTGATTTCTTTCTTTTTTTTCTCCACAGCTGTAAAATGTTTTTGTTTTGTTGTATAACTGACGTGAATCCAGAGATGAACACAATCTCTAATCTCCATAAAAGGAGCAATCTACATACATTTGTAGTTCTAAAAAAGATTCAATACTCTGAAGAATATCACTTTAAATTCAATAGTGAGTCTGGCAGGGTGATATCGATTCGGATACAAATACGCTACTAAATTGATGATTCAAAACTTAGAAATCTCTCCTCAGATGAATGCTAAAATATCACGGACAGGAGCAGCTGCGTCTGTTAGTGATTGGCAGCTCCTATCTCTGGCTTCCTTTGGTCTATTGCATACTTTATTGCTTTAAGAAGTGGAACATGCACTACTTTGGATTCCTTCAATTAGTGTGAAAGTACATACAATGACTACATAAAAGTGAGTCTGTGTGTGTTTGAAGATTACAAAAGCTACTCATGTGCGACAGGGCTATCTGACATGGTCAGTGTGTTATATGCAAGTACAAACTCTCCTTTTGACTGCTAATTAAATTCCTTAGAGACTTGTTATTTTTATCAAGACTCAGCTGGGAGTCAGATTGTTCTTTTTTTTCCTGTTTTCATTTGTCTTTGTCAGGCAATAAAATGATCCAAGTTCCTTACATTGCATTTGTTTAAGAGGAAATAATTGCTGGAGGAAGCAGGTAAAATATTAATGTGATTTGTTTCCTATCAGATAAGCAATATTATTACTTTTAGAGACATCTTCTCAGCTGGAGGGTTGGCAGCACCACAGATTGCTGTACACACACACACAGACACACACACACACACACACACACAGAGAGAGACACACACACACACACACACACACACACACACACACACACACACACACAGAGAGAGAGAGACACACACACACACACACACAGAGAGAGAGAGAGAGAGACACACACACACACACACACACACACACACACACAGAGAGAGAGAGAGAGAGAGACACACACACACACACACACACACACACAGAGAGAGAGAGACACACACGCACAGAGAGAGAGAGAGAGACACACACACACACACACACACACAAACACAGAGAGAGACACACACACACACAAACACAGAGAGAGAGACACACACACACACACAGAGAGAGAGAGAGACACACACACACACACACACACAGAGAGAGCGAGAGAGAGACACACACACACACACACAGAGAGAGAGAGAGACACACACACACACACACACACACAGAGAGAGAGAGAGACACACACACACACACACACACACACACACACACAGAGAGAGAGAGAGAGACACACACACACACACACACACACACACACACACACACACACACACACACACACACACACACACACACACACACAGAAGGATTTTTTGCTTTGACTGGTTTTTTAATCAGCGAATTACTGAACTTCAACTCAGCTTGACACTGTGACACACAAGTGCTTTAGATAATGTTTTGTGTGTTTCAGCACATGGTCCCCAAGAAGCACATCTGTCAACAAGGTCATGTTCAAGGTTTTATTTTTTATTACTGCCATTTTTCACACTAAATACACTGACTATAAATACAGACTGTGGAGCGATCATATAAAATTAGAGATATCTCACATCATTTCAACAAGTCCTTCAAAATAAAATGATGTGCACTCCAGAACAACGCTTAGGAGCATTTCTAATCTATTTCCACTATCGTCAGTAATCTGCAGGACAATATCAGCATCGCTTCAAATCACTGTCAAAATGTAATGACGTCTATGATATGACAATGCCATGATTGTTACAGTTAGGCAGACAAGTGGTCTCAGGTGTAGAGAACAGCAGGCAAAAGGGAGTTAAGTTTATCTTTTATTCCACAAGTGTGCAAGCAAAGCAAAAAACTGTCAGAACTAAACAAGACCGAACAATGAAGGAAGTAACAAGAACAAAAGGATCCAAAACAAAGACTTAACGGGAAACTGGGATTTTAAGACTAACTGAACTAACGAGGAGATGATGGGGAGATGGGCGGAGAAGGTCAGGAGAAAGGGAGGGGGAAGACGAAACTGGAGAGCAGGCAGGGAGCCGATTGGCTTAGGGCAGGGGTGTCAAACATGTGGCCCGTAGGCCAGAACCGGCCCGCCAAGGAGTCCAATCCGGCCCACTTTCCTTCCTGTCTTCTTTTCCTTCCATCTTTCCATCCACCCTTTCTTCCTTCCATCTATCATTACCGTCTTCTCTCCTCTTCCTTCGATCCTTCCTTTCTTCCTGTCTTCTCTTCCTTCCTTCAATCTCTCCTTCCTTCCTTCCTGTCTTCTCTCCTCTTCCTTCCTTCCATTCTTCCTCCCTTCCTTAAATCTTCCCTTTCTTCCTTCCATTTTTTCTTCCTGTCTTCTCTTCCTTCCATCTTTTCTTCCTTCCTTTCTTCCCTTCTTTCCTTCCTTCCATCTTTTTAATGGACCGGCCCACATAAGATCACATTGGGCTGTATGTGGCCCGTGAATGAAGATGAGTTTGACACCTCTGGCTTAGGGAAACACAGGGGGGCTGATACAAGGTAGATGTGTAGACAGGCAAAGGAGGAAAACCCAGAAAGCACAAATAACAAACCAGCACTGAACACTTACACATTATAAGCTAAATAATCATGGAAGACAGTCATTTAAAGATGAAATCCAAATCATATGAACGAGTAAAATCATATGACCAAAAGGACTGGACCACAAACAACAAAAAGAGTCCAAAAAACCAGGAGGCCATTGGACCATGAGTCCAGTGACTGAAGTCTGATTAGGCTTAGGCACAAAAATCACTTCAGATCATAGTTTGGGTTCAAATGATTACTTTGTTAAGGTTAGAAAAACGTGGTGTGGGTTTAACTTCAACTGGCTGCCAAGACTACATCAACAACCCTTGCAACAATCAATAGTAGTTTCATTACCATTTCTCTCATTATTCACTTGAAATGCCAACTTCTCAAATATACCTGTAGATGTTTGAGACGAAACCGGATCTAATCCAATCGAAATATGAGTGTGGATTTCTGCAGTAATAACCAAGAGGTTGAAGTCGTAGTTAGGGTTTAGGCAAAGTCCACGTCAACTATTGTACTTATATGGGCATGAGGCGTAGTCATGGGGTGGAGCGGGGGAGGTGGCGAGGGCTGGATCTCGAGGACATTGGGCAATCAACCTGCCAATCAGGACATAGCCACGCCCTAATGCATACCCTGCTTTATCGTCAAATATAAAATCAGAGAGGCCAAAATGTCCCAAATGAACATCATACTGCATTGAAGAAGGCTTTAAACTAGCGATTGAGACCATAAACACATTTTGAAAACGTTTACTGAGGTTAGAAATCAAGTGAGAAGTTGGTGAATTCTCCATTGACTTGTATAGAGACGGTCGCCCCCTGGTGGCCTTTTGATAGAATGCAGTTCTAAGTTACTTCCACGTTGGCCTCATTTAAGAGGACTGGAACTCCCTGCCAGGTCAAAAGACGACCTTACCTTACCCCTCAAAAATGTCCACTCATGCTAAAAAAAGAGAGGTAGATGCCGAATGCAGGGTTTTCAACAAAAATTGGACTGCTAAGTGTTGGAGCACAAAGACAATATTGTGATGTCTCTAGAAGCTTTACACAAATTTCCAACAGTATATGAATCTCAAAATGTGTTTTGTAGTGAATGTGGCTAAAAATGTTAATTTATCATCTCAATTTAGTTTATTTGGATCCCCATTAGCTGTTACCCAGGCAACAGCTACTCTTCCTGGGGTCCATATTAAAATAAATACAACCAATTACAATTACAATATAACATAAATGCATACCTAAATAGAGTGTTACTATAGAAACAACAAACAAACAAACAAAACAATGATACATATTAAATATTTTGCCGGCCTCCACCCAAGAATAACCTTTTTAGATGCTTTTTTAAAACGTTCTTTACTTGCAGCTTGAATAATAAAGTATGTCAACTTATTCCACTGAAAAATGGCTCTACTGTATACAGAACAGTTTTTTTCATTCACAAATGGTAAAAAAAAAAACAAGTCACATTTTGTTTACCATTGTTTTGGGAAATGTTCACTTTTTCATTGCTTAACTATAACATATACTTTTACTAGCTTGTCAAAACAATGCTATTTACTGGTTTTTATAAAGAAATACAATTTAATATTATGCAGAATTGAGTTCAGCCTTTTGGCCCGGCCTTGTTGTTGATGTGGCACCATGGAAAAAAATAATTGCCCACCTCTGCTCCAGAGTAACTATAGGTTGTTTTGAGATGACTTATAACCTTATGTGTTGTTTTTCTTGAGGAGGACGGTCTCCATCATTTACATCCTCAAAAATGTTTCTTAAGTCACTTGAACAACGCACAGTGAATAAAAAACAGGCCATCAAAAGTAGCCTGACCTTGGACGCCTTGGTTACAACTGCTGCTGGCCCCTTTTTAGAGGTTTTTCCACCGGCAAAAAATGAGCAAGCATTTACTCTCACAAACAATTTAGGAATCAGTAGTGAGAAAAAAAACGAATGAAAGATTATGACTGTAATCATGGGCTTCACTCTTATACCGCTATAATTTTGCACTACACAGACAGCTGTGATTCAATGCTGCATCGACGACACACAACATTTAGAATTTATTCATGTTTTTGTCCAAAGTGATGTACAAA